>NW_027097440.1:9941-40000 GCF_019320115.1 Miscanthus floridulus
TGCTCTTGCCCAAAAATCATTCGACCTCCCAGACAGCCTTCCTGCTAGGTAGGAATATCATGGGAAGGGGCAATAATTCTTCATGAGACTATCCACGAGATGCATAGGAAGAAGCTAAATGGAGTTTTATTCAAAATAGACTTTGAGAAAGCTTACGATAAAGTCAAGTGGTCTTTTTTGCAACAGACCTTATGCATGAAAGGTTTTTCCGAAACATGGTTGCAATTGGATTAAAACCTTCGTGCAGGGTGGAAATGTGGGTATAAAAATCAATGATCAGATGGGCCCTTTCTTTCAAACACAAAAGGGTCTTAGACACGGTGACCCTCTGTCACCCGTCTTGTTTAACTTAGTGGTGGACATGTTGTCCATCTTGATTGCCAGGGCCAAAGTAAATGGGCAGGTTAGTGGGGTAGTTCCACATCTGGTGGAAGATGGGTTATCTATACTACAATATGCGGATGATACAATAATCTTCATGGACCATGATATTGAGCAAGCGACAAACATGAAAACTAATTCTACGTATGTTCGAACAATTATCTGGCCTTAAGATTAACTTCCACAAATTGAAATTTTTTGCTTTGGTAAGGCAAAGGAGGAGAAAAATCTATATACACAATTATTTGGTTGTGAATTAGGTTCTTATTCATGTCGATACCTTGGGCTCCCTATGCACTACAAGAAATTGAATAACACATATTGGAAGAACATAGAGGAAAGATTTGAGAAAAAAACTTAGTTGTTGGAAGGGGAAGATGTTGTCGGTTGGCGGTAGATTAGTGTTGATCAATTCTATTCTGTCCAGTCTTCCTATGTTCATGCTCTCCTTCTTTGAGGTTCCTAAGGGGGTCTTAAAGAAGCTTGAGTATTTTAGATCAAGATTTTCTGGCAGAATGACCAACACAAGAGAAAGTATAGGTTAGTTAGATGGCCAATTATTTGCCAACCTAAGGAACAGGGGGCCTTGGCATCCAGAACCTAGAAATCCAAAATAAATGTCTGCTCAGTAAATGGTTGTTCAAGCTTTTGAATGAAAATGGTACTTGGCAAGAACTTATTAGAAACAAGTATATTAAAAATAAGACTTTATCTCAAGTGACTAAGAAACCGGGGGACTCTCACTTCTGGATGGGTCTTATGGGGGTAAAAGAGCAGTTTCTGAGATTAGGAAGTTTCAAGGTCTCGGACGGCTCCCAAATCAGGTTTTGGGAGGATCGTTGGCTAGGGGGAGACCCTTTGAAAGAAGTTTATCCATCCTTATACAATATTGCCAGTAGGAAACAGGCTACAGTGGCTGAGGTTCTAAGGTCGGTACCAATTAACATCACCTTCAGAAGAGCGTTAATGGGAAACAAATTGTTGGATTGGCAGGACCTGATTGGTAGGATTGCGAGTATTAATTTACAGGATGGCAGGGACTCCTTTTGCTGTGACTTGCATTCTAATGGAAGGTTCTCGGTCAAATCCATGTATGCGTACCTAATAAACAATGGCCTCAAAGTCTCTCAGGACATTTGGCGTCTTAGAATTCCATTAAAAGTTAAGATCTTTATATGGTTTCTGAGGAGAGGGGTAATTCTAACGAAGGATAATTTAGCTAAATGGAATTGGAGGGGAAACCAAAATTGTTGTTATTGCTCGAAACTAGAGAGTATTCAACATTTGTTTTTCGATTGTGTGATGGCCAAGACCTTGTGGCGCGCTATCCATATGGTGCTTGGTTTAAAACCACCTACGAGTACACGAAATATTTTTGGTGCTTGGCACAAACAAAGTGGAAGAGAATTTAGAAGCTTGTTGCTTATAGGAGCTACTGCATTGTGCTGGTCGCTTTGGCTTACCAGAAATGAAGTGGTATTTGACAAATGCAATCCAAAATCTATTTTACAGGTCGTGTTCAGAGCCACGCACTGGCTGCGGCAGTGGGGGCTGTTACAAAGAAGTGAAGACATGAAGGAGTTTATTATCCAAGGATGCCAGAAGCTAGAGACTGCAGCTCTATAGTTCTCTGTTTTCTTCAGAAGGCCTTATGCTCTTAGACTTTATGTTTAGTTTTGGTGCTGCCATCGTTGTATTGGTCAGCTGGTACGTTTGAGGGTTTTCTGTATTGAACTCATGGCCTGATTCCTTCTTGGAGGATGAAGCCGGTTGATTAATCTATCATTATCTTAAAAAAATGATAAATATTGATGTCTCTTGTTTATAAGTTTATTAATCAAATCTAAAATAGTTTGACTTAGAATAAAATTAAAACATCAGATTATTCAAGGAAGCTAAAAGTACATATATAAAATTGAATTAATGAAACATCCTTAGGACCTTGTCTGGAAATCTATTCCCACCCAAATCCCAATATACTCCTACGTGGATTGTAGAGTAGGAAATGAACTAAACACCACTTTCCCTCTCCCATCCCTCCAGCACACATGCATCAGTGGGACTGTGGTAGCCATTTTGTTTCGTCTTGGAGACACCAGACAAGTACAGTAGTAGTTGGATTTAGGGGCCTGACAAGGTTAAATTAACTAAACACACATCCTAAGCTGGGAATGCGAAGGACCAGTAGCTGGCAAGTGATCCTAGGTTCTAGTCAGGCGATCTCTTCCCTTCCGAAGGGTGCAGGGGATGTTCGGTCTCACACTCAACATGCCGCTTTTCGAACGGAAGACGAATATGACAATGTTTCAGACCGCTAAGAATTTTAACCCCGCAAAAAACCATTAGCTCCGGAGATGGAAGCCGTGTTCACGTCGGCAGAATTTTTTTCAACGTTAGATCTCCCAATCCGACGGCCCAGGGTCCCTCGCAAGAATCTTCTAGAATCGGCTTCTGATTATACTGTGCAGATTCTACTGGATTTTTGCAGCTTCTTACTGTCCTTGACGTGTTTTACTAGCTTCTTCGTGGTAACAAAGGCCCACCAGATATATATAGCTAGGATTCCACCTTCTGCCTCCTCTTCCCCACTCTCCTCGCTCTTCCCGATTTCATCTGCTCTCGCTCTCCCTCGCGCCCTCGCTCTCCCACGCTGGCATGTGTGACGGCGGCTACTGCGACCGGTCCACAACGGCGGCGCCCACCCTCCTCCTCCTCCTCCTCCTCCTCCTTCCCTCCATCCCTCCCCTTCCTCTCCCTTTCTCCCCTTCCCTCTTGAGGCGGCAGCGGGCGCAAGGCGGCGCCGCCCCCTGCGGGCAGCGTGCCGGCACGGCTGGAGCCCGACAGCCCCTCCGTCTCCCCCACCATCCACGTGGTCTACTCAATGCCTCTTCCCGACGGGGAAGCGTGCGCTCCTCTGTTTGGCGAAACCCTAGGTACCATGCCCGACTGGCCAAACCCAAAACTCTGGCATGCGCTCACTTCCCCTTCTCCCTCCCTTTCCTCCTGTGCAGAATTGATATCCTTGACTTTTCAATCGTTAGATCTCCCAATCCGATGGCCCAGGCTCTCTCGCAAGAATCTTCTAGAATTGGCTTCTGATTATACTATGTAGATTCTACTGGATTTTTGCAGCTTCTTACTGTCCTTAACATGTTTTACTAGCTTCTCCGCGGTAACAAAGGCCCACCATATATATACCTGGGATTCCAGCTTCTACCTCCTCTTCCCGACTCTCCTCGCTCTTCCCGACCTCATCCGCTCTCGCTCTCCCTCGCGCCCTCGCTCTCCCATGCTGGCATGTGCGACGGCGACTGCTGCGACCGGTTCATGACGACGGTGCCCACCCTCCTCCTCCTCCTTCCCTCCCTCCCTCCCCTTCCTCTCCCTTTCTCCCCTTCCCTCCTGAGACGACAGCTGGCGCGAGGCGTGGCTGGAGCCCGATGGCCCCCTCCGTATCCCCTATTATCCACGCTGTCTACTCAATGCCTCCTCCCGCGGGGGAAGTGTGCGCTCCTCTGTTTGGCAAAACCCTAGGTACCATGCTCGATGGGCCAAACCCTAAACTCTGGCGTGCGCTTGTCGGTGTTTCGAGTTGCCACCGACTAGTAAATTTCTAATATTGCGAGTCTAGCTCGGATGGTGTACTAAAAGTACACGAGATTTATACTGGTTCGGGCAGAATGTCCCTATGTCTAGTTCATTGCTGCTGCTCGTGTTACTAGCACTGAAATTCGTAGTAGGGGTTACAAACGGTCGAGAGAGGGACAGGTCCCAAGTCTCTGGTGAGAGGAGCGAACGAGTACCGAGAGCTCGGTCACTTCCTGGCTATGTGCTTGTGTGTTCTGGTCAGTTCGGGGTTCGATGGATTCGAGTCCCAATTGATGCGATGTGTTGCAATGCCCCTTATGGGACGCCCTACTTTTCCTTTTTAGGCCAAGGAAAAGCACGGGTTACAGTGAAGGGAAAAGAGGAGGATGAGAAGGAGAAGAAGTCCTCCAGGATCGCCGGATCCTTCTTTTCCTTCATGTGGGTCCCGCCGACCCTATAGACGTCAATAGGGATAGCTCCATGTCGTGACCCTATCCGTCATTGGCGCCATGCGTCGGCGTCGTCTCCTGGTCATGGCGCTCCACTCCATCTTAGCAGACGTCGTGGTGAACTGATGCTCCTATTATTGCTCGTATGAGGGTTAGGCAGAACAACATCGGTACGCCCGACGCAGTTCCTGATGTAAATCCCCAGGTATGGCCCGTCATGGCCATGGGTTATATTAGGGCATGTAGGTCACCTCTCTAGGGTCAGAGCTTTGACCCAGGCCCATTCGCTTGGACTTGGAGTGGTTGGCGATAGTATGGGTCTTCGTCAGGCGAGACGGATCCCCCGGCTTTGGGGTCGGTCGAGGCGGAGTTCCCCCTAGAGGCCGGGCGAGGTGGAGCCAGCCCTCAGAGGTCAGGCGAGGCGGAGCCCGTGTCCTCGGTGTCGAGCGAGGTAGAGCCCACCCATAGAGGTCGAGCGAGGCGGAGCACAAACCCAAGGGTCGGGCGAGACGGAGCCTGCCCCTAGAGGCCGAGCCAGCCCTCAGAGGTTGGGCGAGGCGGAGCCCGCCCCTAGAGGCCAGGAGAGGCAGAGCCTGCCCTCAGAGGCCGAGCAAGGTGGAGCCCACCCCTAGAGGCCGAGCGAGGCAGAGCCCACAGCCTCGGTGTCAGGTGAGGTAGAGCCCGCCCTCAGAGGTCGGGCAAGGCGGAGCCGATGACCTTAGTGTCGGGCGAGGCGAAGACCACCCCTAGAGGCCGGGCAAGGCAGAGCTTGCGCACCTAGGGGTCAATTGGAGCTGTAGTCATGCTCTTGACTGCTCGGATGAATCAATGTTGATGGTCATTAGCTCCTCCTCTTCGGGTACCCTAGTATTGGTCCCCGACGGTAGCCCCTAAGCCTACGGAGGAGTAGAATACTCCTTCGGAGGCTTTTCTGAATAGGAGGACTCTGAAGGCCTCGGCCTTCTTTTGTTGCCCACAACATGACCTAGGGGCGGTGATTCCCTTTCCTCGAGCCCCCTCCCATAGTAAGGGCCCGGTAGAGGATCGATTCGTCTTTGCGATTGTCTTCCCTTAAGCGTATTTTTCGATAAAAACGGAGGGGCCGAGCCATGCCATGATTTTCCTTGAAGGACGAATTATGGCACCTGGTGAGCTGTTAATAGGCTACTCTAAGTGGGGCCCTTGGCATCCTGTTCATGGGGATCTGGCTTGGGTCAGCTTGGTGACTGACCCTAGATTCTCAGCGGTCAATCCATATAGTTCTGGGGTCCGTTCGACTGGTCCCGAGGGCTAAGTACCTTTCTTCGAAAAAAAACCATGGATCATAACTGGCCGAGATTCTAACGTGGGCCAGGATGCTCGTGGCGCTCGTGCGCCTGGGTACTTGCCACTAGCAGGCCCATCCCTTCCCACCTCTCACCCTAAAGGCACCTAGAGCGGTTATGTGGTGTCGTTCACCCACTTCCATGAGCGTGGCTTTGCGACCCCTGCCCACAGATTTCTTTGGGGGTTGCTGCACTACTACAAGATCGAAGTGCAGTATCTCAATCCCAGTGGGATCTAGCACATGGTGGCGTTCGTCGCCCAGTGCAAGGGGTTCCTAGGGATCAGCCCCCACTTCGATTTGTGGAGGTACTTCTTCGCCGTCACCCTCTAGAAGAAGAGGGAGAAGAGCGGCAGGCAGGAGCTGCACATTCTGATGGGGTGCACCGGCATCTAGCTCTGGGACAATCGGTTGGTGAGTACCCATCGATGCGGCTATCAACGTCCAACAAGGGGTGGCACTTTGCAGTGGTTCTACCTTAAGAACGCCACCGTCGCCCCTCTACCAAAGTTCACCGGGCACCTGATCGAAGAGGCCCCAGAGTCGTGGAGGAAGTGGGGCGTCCCAGAGAAAGACAAGAAGAAGATCCGGGACCACATCTCTGCCATCCACATCCTCTAGGAGAACGGCTTGAAGGGGCCGAGCGTCATCAAGGCCTACCACACAAGGAGGGTGGTGCTATTGATGACGTGCATGCTCCTACTGTACGCGATGGCACCCGAGGCATTGTTTGATGGAACAGTGCTCGCTGAGGGGGCTCTCCCCAACTCCGAGCACGCATCAAGGAGGCAATGGAGCTCTCGCGGGATGACGCGGGTGCCCCCTTCAATTTCATCTACCTAATGCCGGGACATCCTCCGATGTGGCTGGAACCAGGCCATGTTGTCTTCGTAAGTTTACCTTTCTTATGCCTTCTCTTCAATAGATTTCTCAACCTCTTGATACTAACTTTGAGAGAGGTGGGATCAACTGAGGGACCTCATCTTCATGGATCACCTGACACCGTTGCCAAGGGATTCATCCGTGAGGGCAGCAAATCGCATCGAGGGCGAGCGGCTGAGGAAGGCGAAGGAGGACAAGAAGAGGAAGAAGCAGCAGAGGCTGCAGGCACGGGAATGGGGGGAGGATACCGATAGAGACGATGATGATGACGATGATGAGGTAGCGACGATGTCGAGTGGGATATCGTAGAGAACGAGGATGCGCTGATAGGTATTGGTTCATCCTTGCAGAAGTCGGGACCCATCCCATTCTACGGAGGGGAGGGTATGTCTGGGGAGCCAGCGGAGGTGGGACGTACCGTCGGCATCCCTTAGGAGTCAACAGGGGCGGGCGGCTCTGCTACCATGCCTAAGATGTCGACGGAGGCAGGTGGCTCTATTGTCGCTCCCCAAGAGTCAAGGGGAGCGAGCCACTCTACCCAGGAGCAGGGGGAGGGCTCGAAATGGCCTCGCCCTGACGAGGCAGAGCAGAGGTCGGGGGGGTCCGCCTCCCAAGCATATTTGCCGCCCGATGACATGGAGGTGAGTTATCAGCTCCTTTGTTTTCCCCATTTTGGTCGAATTTCATGGTGACTTATGTTTTTGGTCCCTTGCAGCATTGGCAGGCAGCGGAATGCTTTGGCGCTGGTGCCAAAGAAAAATATCGCCCTTTAGGTGAGGCGGCAGCCGTTGGCTAGTGTCGCGCCTGTTTTGGGTAGGACCGGTGCCAATGCGACTGTGTCTCTGACCAAACAGGCGCTCCCCATGGTGGCGCTCGTGCCCTCGGCGGGACGGGCGGACACAGGGGCTCAAGGGGTGCCCTCGAATGTTGTAGAGCAGCCGATGATGGCGGTGATACTGCTGCTGATGATGGGCTGGATGGGGCTACCGTCCATGCTCGTGGCACCGACCGTGGCGAGCGCGATGCAGCCGGTTGGGGCCCCGATGATGCAGGTGGAGGTGGCAGCGGCTGTGATAGGCAGGCCACAGCCAAACATAACCATGGCGGCGCCTAAGGCACCTACGTGACCCACACCATTAGCGGCCCAAGCGACGGTACCTCGCGTGGGCCAGACTAAGGGGGATACGGCCAAGGGGTCCCTGGATGTCGTGGTGCTGGGAGAGGGGTCGGTGTCCGTACCGTTGACCCCTTTTGTTGCTGGAGGGAGTGTCCCGATGAGGATGTGACGGTGAGAAGGATCGGTGGTGGTTGGAGTCGGCAGGGAGCCATCCCTAGCGCTGACGTTGGTAGGTAGCAACTCACCCGCATAGGGCGGGCCCCTGCTCTAGTGGATGAATCCATAGGATCTGGCATCGATGCTCTTCACCCTCGATGATGCCACTGAGAGCATGGAGCAGGAGAGCCTCGATGTGGGGATCGTGTCCATGCTAGAAGCTCGGGACCATGCTAGGGGTGCCTTGCGCGACATTGTCATTCCCTCTGGTAGGGTATTTGCTTGATCCTGCCTCTCGCTCTTTTGTTTCTCTATATATTTTTTGTATCCTAACCATCGTCTCCATTCAGTCTCTCATCGCTCGTAGCCAGGGGAAGTCTCGATTCCTTCATGAATAGAAGGAGACCTGGGACTGCCTCATTGAGGAGGCGTGGCTACACGGGGAGGTGACTGCTTAGCTTGTTGCCGCCGAGCAGAGGGTGGCCGAGCTGACTCCCCTCACTGAGGAAGCAGACAGTCTTTCGGTCGCAGGTGGCCGAGGCTCGTCGGGACACTGACGAGGCTGAGAAGGCATTTGAGGCCCTGTCGGCGAGGTCATGGAGGGACGACAAGGAGGCCACCCATGTTAGGAAGGAGCAGGATGAGCTGCTCTAGAAGGACGTCGAGACCCACCAGCGGATCCTCGATCTTCTAGCCAAGGTTGAGAAGGAAAGGGAACTGAAGCTGGGGGTCGAGGAGAAGCTCATGGCCCTAGAGAAGAGGGCAAGCCTAGATGCCACGACGGTCGCTCGGCTGCGCAAGGAGCAGGATGAGCTGCTCCAAACCACAGAGAGGCTCTGCTCAAAACGCAACATGGCTCATGAGGAGAGCGACCAGGCCTTCTAAGAGCATGACCAGGCCTAACTAGAGTGCACTGACACGCAGTAGAAGGTCAGCTCCCTCAAAGCCAAGCTTGGAAACACGACAACCTAGAAGCTAGAGGCTGAAAGCGTTTCTACCAGGTTGGCCGTGGACCTCGCCGAGGCGAGGAGGAATCTTCAGGTAGAGAGCAATGAGCTCAGTATCCTAAGCGCTGCCCTCGGAGTTGTTTATGATGACCTTGAGGTGGTGCAGTCAGAGGGGACCAGTTCGCTCGTGGCCCGTGCTGTCGAGATCACGGCGTAGGTGCGCCAGCTTGAGAGGAACACCCTTCACGCTGGGGTCATTCAATCCTTCGTGATTGCTCATTCTCACTATAGGGACGGCATTGATGTGGAGACGATGAGCCATGGCTTCGTGCCTGGCTATGAAGTCCACGAGCTAGAGGAGATGGAAGCAATGGTGGCTCCCCTTTCGCAGGACCTAGCAGACAAGATCGAAGGCATAGTTCTCACCCGGAGGGGTTAGTTAGTTCAATAGGTTGGTCGATCATTCTTGTAATCAGTAGACAAGTGCCGACCCTTGTGTATCATTTAAACAAACTTGTTATTTTGTTTCGTTTGACCAAGTCTGTTCTTTTGTTTTGGTGCGAACGGATTTATTTTTCCTCCCTTTTTATGTGTGAAAAAGGGGTTCATTCATTCTGACCCCTCCGTTTGTTAAGACCGTGAGCTCGAGGTGTAGGAGAGAAACTCTGATTATGCTGGTAAGCAAGAGTGCCATAGCCACTGGGGCATAGGTTTTTCGCAGTCCAACTAGCCTTGCTCAGTCGTTCGTTTCCGCAGACCTTGCTACTAGGTTTCATGTGAGGAAGGGTGTCGGGCACGGTGACTGTTTTAGAAAGGGTGTATATATACCCTTTTCAGTCCTCGAGTGAGACCCGACCCCTTGCCTTTGCTGGGGTCGAGTGTCATTAAAGATCGAAAAGAGGATAGCGAAACTAATAGGAGAAAGCGTCTCTTGTTTTCGTGCGTACCCCTCCCTAGGATCTAAGCCATCATTTTGTGACAGCGTGTTCGGTCTTCTTATGAGTCCAACTTTCCTCGAGCCCCCATGCGTAGTAGGGGTCCGGTCGAGGGTTGGCTCGTCTTTGTGATCATCGCCCCGTCTGTGGTTTCCACAACTGGAGGGGTTGAGCTAACGTTGCTTGCCTCAATGGCTCGAGTGACATGCTCGGTGAGCTCGCTATTGGGCATGTTCAAGTGGAATCCAGGTCCGTCGTTCATGATAGGGTTGGCATAGCCCTCATGTGGCATTCCACTGCTCCTTAACTCACCTCCCAGCAGATGCCCGTGTTGCTCCGGAGAGCAACTCAGGTGGCCCACTGACCTCTCCTTGATACAGATTCTACGGGCTTGGCTCAAGGTAAGGATGGAATGAGAAGGTCAAGATGACCCTGTCCTCTTCTAAGTGGGTCAAGCAAAGGCCGCTGGGGCTCATCTGCATTTTCTCCCCTGGCTCTGTTCGACATGAGGCAGCCTCGAGCCCTTGGCGGGCCAGACTTCAAACCCCGGTCAGGTGGATTCCTGAGTTTGGATCTAGCGGCTTGAGCCCCCGAGCCCCGTGGGGCTCGGTGGGGGTCTCCTGTGTTTCATGCATCACCCCATCTGTGGTTTTTGCAATCAGAGGTGCTGAGCTAATGACACTTGCCTCGATGGCTCGAGTGTCACGCTCGACGAGCTCACTAATGGGCATGTCCGAGTGGAATCTGGGTCTGTCATTCGCTGATGGGGTTGGCATAGCCCTCATGTGGCATTCTACTACTCCTTAACCCACCTCCCAACAGATGCCCGTGTCACTCCGAAGAGCGACTCAGGTGGTCCGCTAGCCTGTCCTCGATGGAGATGCTGTGGGCTTGGCTCGAGGTTAGGATCAAACAAGAAAGGTCTAGATGTCCCTGTCCACTTCTGAGCAGGGTGGGGCAAGGCTGCTGGGGCTCATCTACATTTTTCTCCCCTAGCTTTGTTTGACGTGAGGTAACCTCGAGCCCATCGCGGCCCGGCCTTCGAACCTCAGTCGGTGGATTCTCGAGTTCAGGTCGAGCGACTCGAGCCCCCGAGCCCTATGTGGCTCGGTGGGGGCCAGCCATGTTTCATGCATCACTCCGTCCATAGTTTTTGCAACCGGAGGGGCTGAGATAACAACACTTGCCTTGATGGCTCGAGTGTCGCGCTCGGCAAGCTCACTAACGGGCATGTCCGAGTAGAATCTGAGTCCATCATTCGCTGATGGGGTCGACATAGCCCTCATGTGGCATTCCACTGCTCCTTAACCCATCTCCTAGTAGATGCCCATGTCACTCCGGAGAGCAACTCAAGTGGCCCGCTGGCCTCTCCTCGATGGAGATTCTATGGGCTTGGCTCAAGGTTAGGATCGAATGAGAAAGGTCTAGATGTCCCTGTCTATTTCTGAGAGGGGTCGGGCAAGGCCGCTAGGGCTCATCTACGTTTTCTCCCCTAGCTCTATTTGACACGAGGTGGACTCGAGCCCTTTGTGGGCTAGCCTTCGAACCTCGGTTGGTCACCACTCATATCGAATGAGACAACTACCGCTTCGTGACATGACGCGAAGCATTGTGATGCAGTAATTGCATATGCAATGCTTGGATGTAATGAATGAACGTATGAATGCATGCATGAGAATGGATGAATGAATGATCATGCAATGTAAAAGAAAAGTGGGGGTCGGTAAAGTTACCTCGATGGCTCGAGTGACGGGTTCAGGGAGCTCTTACCAGATATATCCATGTGGGGTCTGGATCCAAGGCGTGAGATGAAGCGGCTGAGCATGGCGAGGCACCCTATAACTCGCTATACCCCCTTCATGTTTTGAATCAGGCCCATCCTTGTGATGGCTGAGATCTTCTCTGGGTTGGCTTTGATGCCATGCTCGGAGCCAAGCAGCATACCCCTCGAGACCCCCAAAATGCACTTCTCGGGGTTGAGCTTAATGCCATTTGCTCGGAGTTTTGTGAAGGTCTGCTCAAGGTTGACTATGACCTGGTCAGCTTATTTGGACTTGACCACGATGTCATCCACGTAGGCCTCAATGGTTCACCCAATGAGGTCTCCGAAACACTTTAGCATACAATGCTAGTACATAGCCCCTATGTTCTTTAGACCGAATGGCATTGTGACATAGCAGAACGATCTGAACGGGGTGATAAAAGATGTCACGAGCTGGTCGGACTCTTTCATCATGATTTGATGGTACCCGGAGTACGCATCAAGGAAGCAAAGGGTTTCGCACCCTGAGGTAGAGTCGACTACTTGGTTTATGTGTGGTAAAGGAAACAGATCCATTGGACACACTTTGTTGAGACCCATGTAGTCAACACACATTCTCCATTTCTCGCTCTTCTTTTGTACAAGGATGGGATTGGCTAACCACTCTGGGTGGTATACTTCCTTGATGAACCTTGCTGCCAAGAGCTTCGTGATCTCCTCGCCAATGGCCCTGCGTTTCCCCTCGTCGAAGTGACGTAGGCACTATTTCACTAGCTTGGAGCCTGGCCTGATCTTTAAGGCATGCTCGGTGACTTCTCTCGAAATGTTTAGCATGTCTGAGGGTTTCCATGCAAAGATGTCTCTATTGGCATAGAGGAAGCCAACGAGCGTGATTTCATATTCGGAGGAAAGCATGGTGCTAATGCGCACCACTTTGCCTTTGGAGCTACTGGGGTCTATGAGGACCACCTTGGCGCCCTCCACTAGCTCGAAAGACCTGGCTGACCGCTTGGGGTCGGGTGCTTCCTCGGTGACCTCCTTCCCGATGGCCGCAAGCTCTTTGGAGGCGACGATTGCCACGGCATGATCGTAGCACCCAGCCTCACATTCATAGGCACGATGGAAGGAGGTACCGATGGTGATGACCCCGCATGGTCCCCACATCTTTAGCTTTAGATAGGTGTAGTTGGGGATGGCCATGAACTTCGCGTAGCATGGACATCCTAGGATGCGTGGTAGGTTCCATGGAACCCGACCACCTCGAAGGTGAGGGTCTCCGTCCTATAATTGGATGGATCCCCAAAGGTGATGGGCAAATCAATCTACCCAAGTGGCATGGCCTGCTTTCTAGGCACGATGCCATAGAAAGGCACTCTGGTCGATCGGACATGTGATCGATCGATGCCCATGGTGTCAAGCGTTTCAGCGTACATGATGTTGAGGCCACTGCCTCCGTCCATCAGTACCTTGGTGAGCCATTTCATGCTGATGATCGGGTCAACCACGAGCAGATATCTCCCTAGTTGTGGGACGCTCTCTGGGTGGTTGGTCCAATCAAAGGTTATGGCAGACTCCGACCACCGAAGAAAGATAGGCACGATCGGTTCGGCCGTATAGACCTCGCGACGCACGAGCTTCTGGCGGTGCTTGGAGTCATGGGCCGCCGACCCTCTGAAGATCATGAGGTAGCCATCCAGCATTGGAAAGCCACCATCCCTCCCCTCGGTGTCGTCCGCGGCCGACTTAGGGTCCTTCCCATGCCCTCCCTTGTTGAAGCCTCTAGACAAGAACCACTTCATGAGGCCATAGTCCTTTTATAGATGCTTGATGTGGAAGGAATGGTTGGGGCATGGCCCTTTGAGTAGCTTCTCGAAGTGGTCCAAGGTACCCTCCATGGGCTTCTGGCCCCCCTTGTGGTCAGCGGTGGCCATGAATAAGCCCTCGTGCTGCTGCTTGTTCTTCTTCTTGATGGGATGGTTGGAGGCGCCTTCGCCGGCATCCTCGTCCCACTTTGCCTTGCCTTTGAGGCGGTCGAAGATCGCTCTGACTTCCTCTTCGCCCGAGGCGTGGCTGGTAGCGATGTCGAGGAGCTCCTTGGTGGTTCGTAGGCCCTTACATCCTAGTTTGTGAACCAGGGACTCGCAGGTGGTCTCAGACAGGAAAGCTCCTATAACATCAGCATCAACGATGTTAGGCAGCTCGTTGTACTACCGAGAGAAGCGCTGGATGTACCCACAGAGGGTTTCTCTGACCTTCTGTCGATAGTTTTTGAGATCCCATGGGTTCCCAGGATGCTTGTACATGCCCTGGAAGTCCCCCACGAAGATCTCTTTCAAGTCTGCCCAACTTTGGATTCTGTTGGGTGGAAGGTGTTCCAACCATGTTCGTGCCAAATCAGCCAAGAATAATGGAAGGTTGTGGATAATGAAGTCATCATTATCCACTCCATCGGCTTGGCAAGAAAGCCGATAATCCTTGAGCCATAGTCTAGGATTCGTTTCCCTAGAGTATTTTAGGATGTTGGTTGGTAGTCGGTATCATGGTGGGAAGGCAGCATTGAGGATGCATTGGTTGAAGGAATAAGGTCCTGGCAGGCCAGGGCTCAGGCTTTGATCCTCACTGCTATCATAGCATCTACTATGACGTGGGTGGCAGCCGTGGCTAGCCCCCTCCCCTACATTGCCATGGGTATGCCTGTGGGCATCAAGGGTGTCGTGCGTGTCACGATTGTGGCCGAGACGCTCATGCACCGAGACCATGATGGGTAGCGTGCCGCCTTGTGGTGCCTAGTGGACTGATGCATCCTTGTCGGGTCACTTTGAGGGTGTGCGCTGGCTAGGGTCGAGCTCATGTCGTCCGGACAATAAGCTTTCGGCTTGCTGCGCCGCCGCACGCTCGAGTAGCGTGCGAATCTTGCTGTGGGCCCAACGATCCTCGGGCGTTGTGGGCCTTGAAAGCCCACGAAGCAAGGCTGCCACAACAGCGATGTTCTGGCTTGCCCGGGCTAAGTGTGGGAGGGCTTCATCGTCCTCGATGATCCTCTGGTTCACATCATAGGCCATGGCGCGCGTGCGTCCATCGTGTCCGTGGCGCTCAATCTCTCGATCGAGCTCCGCACATTCCTGCTCGAGATGGAGTCATGCTTCCTCGAGCTCTTGGTGCTAGCCTTCAGCTGCTCCATCTGCAAGTGGGGGTGGAGCCCTTGTATACCCCTCGACCTCATCATCTAGGTCATTTGTCAGGGTAGCCTCCTCCTCGTGGATGCTTTTGACATGTTCCTCAGGGGTACCTGCCATAAAACATTCATGAGAGGGGTGATGGCTCCCCCTGCTAGAGTTAGAGGTAGAGGGCGACTCCGCTTCTTCAGTGAGGAGGTCGTGGAAAGACTCCACGACATATTTGGTCATCCCTACGAACTCATCGTTCGTGGGGAAAGGAGGCGCGTGTTGCGCCACAAGGTGGTCTCTGCGGTGTTGTGGAGACCGAATGAAAGCTCTGTCGGGGCACTCCGGATGGGGTATTTCAGAGAGAGCAGCTCCCCTCCAGCAAGCTGTGCCATCACATTGGCGAACGAGAAGGTGAGGTGGCGTAGGTCCTCCCAGGACGGCCGGGGTCTGTGGAAGGCACCGAGCTGGTGCTCTAACCTCCTATAGTCAAAGTCGAGGAGCTAGTCATTTCTAGGGGAGTGGGCCTCTGGTGCGTGTAGCTACAGCTCCTCAAGTGCCTTGGCGATCGCGTCGAGGCCGGCAGAGTGGAGAGGTCAAATGGTGGCAGGAGCCATTGCCAACTCTCCCTCTGTCGTGACGATGAATTCTAGGTCCCCGAAGTGCACGTGCATGCCCGGGACCCAGCTGAGGTTGTGACTAGCCATCTAAGGCCTGTGTGGATGTCGAGACGCGCAAAAGGCCCCTATCTAGCACGCCAACTGTTGGTGTTTTGAGTTGCCACCGACTAGTAAATTTCTAATATTGCGCGTCTGGCTCGGATGGTGTGCTAAGAGGACATGAGTTTTGTACTGGTTCAGGCAGAATGTCCCTATGTCAAGTTTATTACTGCTGCTCGTGTTACTAGCACTAAAAGTTTATAGTAGGGGTTACAAACGGTCAAGAGAGGGATAGGTCCCAACTCTCCGGTGAGAGGAGCAAACGGGTACCGAGAGATCGGTCGCTTCTTGACTGTGTGCTTGTGTGTTCTGGTTAGTTCGGGGTTCGATGGGTTCTAGTCCAAATCGATGCTATGTGTTCCGATGCCCCATATGGGATGCCCTGCTTTCCCTTTTATAGGCCAAGGGAAAGCACATGTCATAGTGGAGGGAAAAGAGGAGGATGAGAAGGAGAAGTCCTCCAGGATCACTGAGTCCTTCTTTTCCTTTACATGGGTCCCACCGACCCTGTAGACGTCAATAGGGATAGCTCCATGTCGTGGCCCTATCCGTCATTGGCGCCATACGTAGGCGTCGTCTCTCGATCGTGGTGCTCCACTCCGTCCTGGTGGACGCCGTGGTGAACTGACGCGCCTGCTAGTGGTCATACGAGTGTTAGGCAGAACAGCACCAGTACGCTCAATATTGTTCCTGATGTGAATCCCTAGGTCTGGCCTGTTAATGCCACATGTTATATCGGGGCATGCCGATCACCTCCCTTGTGTTAGAGTTTTGACCCAGGTGAAAGCTCTAGTTTGGTTTTGGTGAATTGATGAAACCCTAAGTGCTAACCTAGTTCATCAAGTGATCATGAGATAGGTAGCACACTTCAAGTAGAGAAGCAAATGAAGATCATAACATGACAATGGTGATAGCATGGAGATGATCAAGGGCTTAAACTTGAAATGAAGAAAGAGAAAAACAAAAGCTCAAGGCAAAGGTATAAACCATAGGAGCTATTTTGTTTTGGTGATCAAGACACTTAGAGAGTGTGATCACATTTAGGTTTGATAGCCGTACTATTAAGAGGGGTGAAACTCGTATTGGAATGCGGTTGTCAAAGTGCCACTAGATGCTCTAACTCATTGCATATGCATTTAAGATCTAGTGGAGTGCTAACACCCTTGATAATATTTGTGAAAATATGCTAACACATGTGCACAAGGTGTGTGTAGGGTTGAGATGGGTTTAGGTCCCTCTCTCCCTCTCGCCGAGCTTGCGAGGCGGGATTTGGCGCTTTTGGGAAAATGAAATGCCTATTTTCTATTGCGCCGGATGCAAATTCTTGGTGGTTGGCACATTGGAGCAAGGGTGGAGAAGATAGAAGTGAGAACAGAGCTGATGCCAGCGTCGGTCCAGTGACCGGACGCTAGATCCAGAAGCACCGGACGCTGACTGCCTGCGTCCGGTCGCGTTGACTGTCGGTACAGTGGCTAGGGTTTACCACCGGACGCTGGCTGTGTCCGGTCGAGGTGGACCGGACGCGTCCGGTCGAGGAAAACTAGGTTTCGACCCTTACTGTACTCGACCGGACGCTGAGGTTCTAGCGTCCGGTCAGTTTTAACCGGACGCGTCCGATCGAGGTCGGTACCTTACTGGAAACGACCGGACGCTGGGGGTTCAGCGTTCGGTCAGTTGAAGCTGCTGCGTCCGGTCAGCGTCATAGCCGTTGGAACCTGACGAACAGCGTTTGAAGGCGATGACACGTGGCGTCCATCAGGCGACCGGACGCTGAGGGCCAGCGTCCAGTCAGTATGACCGGAGCGTCCGGTCAGAGCGCGTTTTGCCCAGTGAAGGGGTATAATGGCTCTATTTGATGGGGGCTCTATTTATAGCCCCATGGCCGGCTCAAGGGAGAACTCTTGCACATTTTCTTTGACATAGCAAGCTTGTGAGCCTAGCCAAAGGACTCCCACTCATCTACATCATTGATTCATCATCATAGTGAGATTGGGAGTGATCCAAGTGCATTGCTTGAGTGGTTGCATCTAAAGGCACTTGGTGTTCGTGTTTCGCTGCGGATTTCGCTTGTTACTCTTGGTGGTTGCCGCCACCTAGACGGCTTGGAGCAGCAAGGATTGTTGAGTGGAGGAGGTGATTGTCTCCGACTCCGATCGTGGTGATTGTGAGGGGTTCTTGACCTTTCCCCGGCGGAGCGCCAAAAGGTACTCTAGTAAATTGCTTGTGGCTTGTGTGATCCTCATCTTGTGTTGGTTGTGCGGCACCCTATTGAGGGTTTGGCGAGTGATGCCAATCAGCGTGTGAACCTCCAAGTGAGTGAATCGCCACAACAAGGACTAGCTTGCCGGCAAGCAAGTGAACCTCGGTAAAAATCATTGTGTTCATCATTTGATTCCGAGGTGATTGGTCATCATTGTTATTCATCTTCATGATTGATTGGTTCATTCATCTACACGGTGGTATAACCCTCTTGATCACTCTCTTTACTTTACCGCAAACTAGTTGACAAGCTCTTTAGTGTAACTAGTTGTGAGAGCTTGCATGCTTGGTTGGTGTGGCTCTTTAGTTAGCCTTTGAGAGCACACTAACATAGGGTAGTGTCATTGCTCTTGTATGAATTGACACTATCTAAACTAGAATTGTGGTAGGTGGCTTGCATTTTTGAGTAGGCTAGCGCAACACTCGCTTCGCCTCATAATTGTCTAACCATTTGGTTAAGTGTTGTTGTAGAAATTTTTATTAGGCTATTCACCCCCCCTCTAGCCATTAGGACCTTTCAAGTGGTATCGGAGCCGAGGTCACCGTTATTTGAGGCTTAACAACCTTCGGTGTTAAAATGGCTCAAATCAACAACACCAAAAAGCCACCCCAATTTGATGGCTCAAATTATTCTTATTGGAAGTCAAAGATGGCCACACATATCAAGTCAATCAATAGAAAGGTGTGGAAGGTGGTAGAAACCAAAATTGAGATTAGTGATCCGGAAAATCCCACCGCCGCTGAAGAAGTACTTCTCCAAAACAATGATATTGCTCTAAGTGCCATTCATGATGCAATTGATGCAAGAACATTTGAGCAAATCAAAAATATTGAGATGGCACATGAGGCTTGGAAGAAGTTGGAAGAATCATTTGAAGGTACTCAAGCCGTGAAGGGTGCAAAGGCATACATCCTCAAAGAAAAGTTTGCAAGCTTCAAGATGAAGGAGGATGAGAGTGTGCCGGACATGTTCCACCGAATGGAGGTGATTGTAAATGATCTCAAAGCACTTGGTGAGAACATAGAGGACAAGGACTTCTCAAACAAGTTCTTGAGATGTTTGCCCGGGAGATTTAAAATGTTGGTCACCTTGCTAGTGAGGAGTGGTTTGAACACAATGACACCAAATCAAATTTTAGGAGATATCATGACCGATGATGCTTATAGAGATGATGATGAGAAGGAAGAAAAGAGGGAGAAGAAAGATGAGAAGAAGGATGACAAGAAGAAGAGCGTGGCATTCAAGGCCACATCATCCAAGGGCAAAGCAAAGCAAGAAACATCAAGTGAGGATGATGATTCATGGGATGATAGTGATGATGAGAAGATGGCTCTCTTTGTCAAGAGGTTTGGCAAGTTCATGGTAAAGAAAGGCTACCGTGCAAGAAGAAAGAAGTCTTCATCCAAGAACAAAGATGAGTCAAGAAGATGCTTCAAGTGTGGAAGCAAAGATCATCTTGTTGCTCAATGCCCATATAATAGCGACAATAATGATGACAAGAAGAACAAGAAGAAGGACAAGAAAGAAAAGAAGGAGAAGAAGGACAAGACATTCTTCAAGAAGAAGAAGGGTGGATCATATGTGGTCACTTGGGATAGTGATGCTTCCTCAAGTGATGATGATGATGATAGTGATGATCACAAGACCACCAAGAAGAAGGTTCTTGCAAGTATAGCAATCAATGAGAAGCCTTCTCTCTTCAACTCTCCATCATGCTTCATGGCTAAGGCCACTAAGGTACAAACTTGTGATGATGGAAGTGATAGTGAACATGATAGTGATAGTGATAATGATGATGATGAACCTACAAAAGATGAATTAATTGACATGCTAGAAGATGCTAGAGAACACTTTGACATCTCAAGAAAGGAATGCAAAAGCTTGCGTAAGGAACTAAAAGCCCTTAAGCAAGCATTTGATGAGCTTAATGCATCTCATGAGAGGCAAGAGGATGCCCATGAAAAGCTTTACAAGGCTCACAAAAAGCTTGAAAAGGCGCATTCCTCTCTACTTGATGAGCAAACTAAAAATAAGCATGTTGAAACTTGCAATGTAGGTTTAACTTGTGATTTAATTGATACATCACTATCTATGCCTATCATTGTTCCTCCAACTAACCCTTCTTGTAGCACTTTCACTTCTACCTCATCTAGTAGTGATGGTCACACTTGTGATACCTCACTAGTGGTTGAGAATGAGAACCTCAAGAAGGAAGTAACTAAGCTCACTCACACCTTGGCTAAGGCTTATGGTGGTGAGGACCGCTTGCTTATGGCCTTGGGTAGCCAAAGAGCTTCTCTCTACAAAGAGGGATTGGGCTATACCCTCAAGAAAGGCAAAGCGGCCTTTGCTCCTCACAAGACAAGTTTTGTGAAGAACAATGGTCGATTTTGCACTAGTTGCAAGCAAGTTGGTCATAGAGAACATGAATGCACCAACAAAAGCAAAAATGCTAATGTATCCTCCATTAAGCTTAATTCTTCCTATATGCTTGTTAAGGGTACAAATAGTGTGAAGGCTAAGTTCATTGGCAAACCATGGATGGGCTCAAAGAAGAAAGCCATTTGGGTGCCAAAGAGTTTGGTTACTAACCTTCAAGGACCCAAGCAAGTTTGGGTACCTAAAAAGAATTGATCTTCTTTTGTAGGTCAATTACAAAGCCGGAGGAAGGCATTGGGTTCTTGATAGTGGGTGCACTCAACACATGACCGGTGATGCTAGAATGTTCAACTCAATCAACACCAATGGCAATGATGGTTATGATAGTATCACATTTGGTGACAATGGCAAAGGCAAGGTCAAAGGGCTTGGTAAGATTGCAATATCCAATGATATGAGCATATCCAATGTATTGCTAGTAGAGAGCTTGAATTTCAATTTGCTATCCGTGGCTCAATTGTGTGATCTTGGATTCAAATGCATATTTGGAATAGATGATGTAGAGATTATAAGTATAGATGGCTCTAACTTGATCTTCAAAGGCTTTAGATATGAGAATCTATACTTGGTTGATTTCAATGCTAGTGAAGCTAGATTGTCTACATGCTTGTTCACTAAGTCTAGCATGGGTTGGTTATGGCATAGAAGGCTTGGTCATGTTGGAATGAAACAATTGAATAGATTGATTAAGCATGACTTAGTTAAAGGCTTGAAAGATGTTGTGTTTGAAAAGGATAAGCTTTGTAGTTCTTGTCAAGCCGGCAAACAAGTTGGAAACACCCATCCTAAGAAAAGCATGATGAGCACTAGTAAAGCATTTGAGTTATTGCACATGGATTTGTTTGGGCCAACACAATACACTAGCATTGGTGGTAACAAATATGGATTTGTGATAGTGGATGACTACACTAGATACACATGGGTATTCTTTCTAGTGGACAAAAGTGATGTATTTGCAACATTCAAATCTTTTGTCAAGGGCATTCAAAATGAGTTTGAAACAACCATCAAGAGAGTTAGAAGTGACAATGGTAGTGAGTTTAAGAACACTAGAATTGATGAGTTATGTGATGAATTTGGAATTAGACATCAATTCTCGGCCAAGTACACACCTCAATCAAATGGCCTTGTTGAGAGAAAGAATAGAACACTCATTGATATGGCAAGGTCTATGCTTAGTGAGTACAATGTGAGTCAATCTTTTTGAGCCGAAGCTATCAACACGGCTTACTATTGTAGCAACCGCCTCTATTATCACTGATTGAAAGAAAATACACCATATGAGCTCTTGAATGGTAGAAAGCCCAACATTGCATATTTTTGGGTCTTTGGTTGCAAATGCTATATCTTGAAGAAAGGCACAAGATTGGGCAAGTTTGATAAGAAATGTGATGAAGGATTCCTACTTGGCTATTCCACTACAAGCAAAGCATATAGAGTTTGGAATTTGGATAGTGGTACTCTTGAGGAAGTTCATGATGTTGAATTTGATGAAACCAAGGGTTCACAAGTAGAGAATAAGAACTTAGAAGATGTTAGAGGCATTCAACTTTCAAATGCCATGAAGAACATGGATATTGGTGAATTGAGGCCTAGGCTAGTGATTGATGATGAAGATGATCAAGTGCAAGTGCTCTCCAACTCTAATGTGCAAGATGATACAAATCAAGCTAGTGCAAGTGACTCTCATGATATTGATCAAGATCAAATGGCTAGTACATCATCTCAACCAAATGATCAAGCAAGTGCAAGCAATCAAGTTCCAATCCTTCAACCAACAAGTATTGCAAGAGATCATCCTTTGGATACAATCATTGGAGATATTTCAAGAGGTGTACAAACAAGATCAAGATTGGCATCATTTTGTGAACACTTCTCTTTTGTATCATCCATTGAACCAAAGAAGATAGATGAAGCTTTGAAGGATGTTGATTGGGTGAATGCTATGCATGAAGAATTGAACAACTTCACAAGAAATCAAGTATGGGAATTGGTAGAAAGACCAAAGGGACACAATGTGATTGGAACCAAATGGGTCTTTAGAAACAAGCAAGATCAAGATGGGATAGTTGTAAGGAACAAAGCAAGATTGGTAGCACAAGGCTATACATAAGTTGAAGGTCTTGACTTTGGAGAAACTTATGCCCCGGTTGCAAGATTGGAAGCAATTAGAATCTTGTTAGCCTATGCTTGTGCCCACAACATCAAGCTCTATCAAATGGATGTTAAGAGTGCATTTCTCAACGGTTATATCAATGAAGAAGTATATGTTGAGCAACCTCCTGGTTTTGAAGATGATAAGAAGCCCAACCATGTGTACAAGTTGAAGAAAACATTGTATGGCTTGAAGCAAGCACCTAGAGCATGGTATGAGAGATTGAGGGACTTCCTACTCTCTAAAGGGTTCACAATGGGCAAGGTTGACACCACTCTTTTCATCAAGAAGATTGGAAAAGATCTATTTGTATTGCAAATCTATGTAGATGACATCATATTTGGATCAACCAATCAAGAATTTTGTGATGAGTTTGGTAAGATGATGGCTAATGAGTTTGAAATGTCCATGATTGGAGAGTTGAGTTACTTCCTTGGTCTTCAAATCAAGCAATTGAAGAATGGTACATTTGTGAGTCAAGGCAAGTACATCAAGGACATGATAAAGAAGTTTGGAATGATTGATAGCAAAGTCATTAGCACACCAATGGGAACCAATGGCAACTTGGATAATGATGCTAGTGGAAACATGGTGGATCAAAAGCTGTATCGGTCTATGATTGGAAGCCTACTCTATGTGACTGCATCAAGGCCGGATGTCATATTTAGTGTATGCATGTGTGCAAGATTTCAAGCCTCACCAAGAGAAAGTCATTTGAAGGCTACAAAGAGGATATTGAGGTACTTGAAGCATACACAAAATGTTGGTTTGTGGTATCCCAAAGGAGCAAAGTTTGAGCTAGTTGGTTACTCCGACTCGGATTATGCGGGATGCAAGGTTGAAAGGAAGAGCACATCGGGCACATGTCAATTGTTGGGAAGATCACTTGTTTCATGGTCATCAAAGAAGCAAAATAGTGTTGCATTATCAACCGCCGAAGCCGAATACATATCCGCCGGTAGTTGTTGTGCACAAGTACTTTGGATGAAGGCCACCTTGAGTGACTTTGGAATCAAGTTCAAGAAAGTGCCATTGCTATGTGACAATGAGAGTGCAATCAAGCTAACCAACAATCCGGTGCAACATGCAAGAACAAAGCACATTGATGTCCGCCACCATTTCATAAGAGATCACCAACAAAAAGGGGACATTTGCATTGAGAGTGTAGGCACCGAAGATCAACTTGCCAATATATTCACCAAGCCATTGGATGAGAAAAGGTTTTGCAAGCTAAGAAATGAGTTGAACATATTAGATTTCTCAAATATGTGTTGATGCACCCCCACTCATATGACATGCCTCTCCTTCGAGCAACCTAAGGTAAAAGTTGATTGGCATGACATACATTCTTGCTAAGGACATGTTTAGTGCATCTAGTCATATTTTCAATCTCATTAGGACCTTGCAAGTGGTTCTATCTTATTAGGCTCATTCATGAAAATCAAATGAATTTTGATGTCAATATGGTATCACTATTGCTTCTATGCTTGACTTGATCTAGTGATGGCATATGACATGTTTATGGGCTTGTAAACCTAGTGTTTAATCTAGAAAATGAACTATAAGTGTTTAACTCAACATGGTACAAGATAACCCTTATTTAGAGGTGTGAAGAAGCTTGTCCTTGGATCGAACCGAGTTAAATATCTTTGGGAAATAATCTAGAATTGAACCAAATTTGGGACAATGACCCTCACCCCATTGATTGACATTGATAATCTCGACCCTACAAGTAAGTCTATTTAGAACCTTTGTGGTCATTGATGACAAAGGGGGAGAGAAACAAAGATAAAGGGGATAAGGGGGAGAGATATAACAAAGGAAAGGGATCAACTAAAAATTTTGAGCACACAAGTAGGGGGAGCAAGCTCATGAACTTGTATGGTGCATTTGAACGTGCATTTCATATGTTTGCTTGCATGACATAAGTTCCATATTTATAATATCCATGCTTGTGTGATGTATGCTAGTTGTAGATTTGAATGATGAAATGCAAACTAGCATGTATAAGATATCTAGTGATTTCACTTCCAAATATTTCTAAGTGGTATTGAGCTAACCATGATGCTAAGGATGGTATATTGGTGCACTCCGATTGGTATCATGCTTCAAAGGTCCATCTTTTATACCTTAGCATCATATGGTAGACATTGACTCCTACATTTCCTATCTAAGCATATGTGCAAGCTTCAATCCAAACTCTTAGCACATATGTAGGGGGAGCAATTGCTACCACTTAGGGTTCATGAAACTTGTCCATATCCTTTTACACATGGTAAATATGCTTGGGCAAGCAACATAGATTCAATTGAATTTCAATTAATATCTTTGTATAAGGGTTGTCATCAATTACCAAAAAGGGGGAGATTGAAAGCTCTAGTTTGGTTTTGGTGAATTGATGAAACCCTAAGTGCTAACCTAGTTCATCAAGTGATCATGAGATAGGTAGCACACTTCAAGTAGAGAAGCAAATGAAGATCATAACATGACAATGGTGATAGCATGGAGATGATCAAGGGCTTAAACTTGAAATGAAGAAAGAGAAAAACAAAAGCTCAAGGCAAAGGTATAAACCATAGGAGCTATTTTGTTTTGGTGATCAAGACACTTAGAGAGTGTGATCACATTTAGGTTTGATAGCCGTACTATTAAGAGGGGTGAAACTCGTATTGGAATGCGGTTGTCAAAGTGCCACTAGATGCTCTAACTCATTGCATATGCATTTAAGATCTAGTGGAGTGCTAACACCCTTGATAATATTTGTGAAAATATGCTAACACATGTGCACAAGGTGTGTGTAGGGTTGAGATGGGTTTAGGTCCCTCTCTCCCTCTCGCCGAGCTTGCGAGGCGGGATTCGGTGCTTTCGGGAAAATGAAATGCCTATTTTCTATTGCGCCAGATGCAAATTCTTGGTGGTTGGCACATTGGAGCAAGGGTGGAGAAGATAGAAGTGAGAACAGAGCTGATGCCAGCGTCGGTCCAGTGACCGGACGCTAGATCCAGAAGCACCGGACGCTGACTGCCTGCGTCCGGTCGCGTTGACTGTCGGTACAGTGGCTAGGGTTTACCACCGGACACTGGCTGTGTCCGGTCAAGGTGGACCGGACGCGTCCGGTCGAGGAAAACTAGGTTTCGACCCTTACTGTACTCGACCGGACGCTGAGGTTCCAGCGTCCGGTCAGTTTTAACCGGACGCGTCCGATCGAGGTCGGTACCTTACTGGAAATGACCGGACGCTGGGGGTTCAGCGTTCGGTCAGTTGAAGCTGCTGCGTCCGGTCAGCGTCATAGCCGTTGGAACCTGACGAACAGCGTTTGAAGGCGATGACACGTGGCGTCCATCAGGCGACCGGACGCTGAGGGCCAGCGTCCAGTCAGTATGACCGGAGCGTCCGGTCAGAGCGCGTTTTGCCCAGTGAAGGGGTATAACGGCTCTATTTGATGGGGGCTCTATTTATAGCCCCATGGCCGGCTCAAGGGAGAACTCTTGCACATTTTCTTTGACATAGCAAGCTTGTGAGCCTAGCCAAAGGACTCCCACTCATCTACATCATTGATTCATCATCATAGTGAGATTGGGAGTGATCCAAGTGCATTGCTTGAGTGGTTGCATCTAAAGGCACTTGGTGTTCGTGTTTCGCTGCGGATTTCGCTTGTTACTCTTGGTGGTTGCCGCCACCTAGACGGCTTGGAGCAGCAAGGATCGTTGAGTGGAGGAGGTGATTGTCTCCGACTCCGATCGTGGTGATTGTGAGGGGTTCTTGACCTTTCCCCGGCGGAGCGCCAAAAGGTACTCTAGTAAATTGCTTGTGGCTTGTGTGATCCTCATCTTGTGTTGGTTGTGCGGCACCCTATTGAGGGTTTGGCGAGTGATGCCAATCAGCGCGTGAACCTCCAAGTGAGTGAATCGCCACAACAAGGACTAGCTTGCCGGCAAGCAAGTGAACCTCGGTAAAAATCATTGTGTTCATCATTTGATTCCGAGGTGATTGGTCATCATTGTTATTCATCTTCGTGATTGATTGGTTCATTCATCTACACGGTGGTATAACCCTCTTGATCACTCTCTTTACTTTACCGCAAACTAGTTGACAAGCTCTTTAGTGTAACTAGTTGTGAGAGCTTGCATGCTTGGTTGGTGTGGCTCTTTAGTTAGCCTTTGAGAGCACACTAACATAGGGTAGTGTCATTGCTCTTGTATGAATTGACACTATCTAAACTAGAATTGTGGTAGGTGGCTTGCATTTTTGAGTAGGCTAGCGCAACACTCGCTTTGCCTCATAATTGTCTAACCATTTGGTTAAGTGTTGTTGTAGAAATTTTTATTAGGCTATTCACCCCCCCTCTAGCCATTAGGACCTTTCACCAGGCCCATTTGCTTGGACCTAGAGTGGTTGGTGGTGGTTTGGGTCTTCATCAGGCGATATGGATCCCTGACCTTATGGTTGGTTGAGGCGGAGTCCCCCCTAGAGGCTAGGCAAGGTAGAGCGTAAACCCAAGGGTTGGGCGAGGTGGAGCCCACCTCGGGCTCCACCTCTCTTGACACCGAGGCCACGGGCTCTGCCTCGCTTGACCTCTGAGGGCAGGCTCCACCTCGCCCAGCCTCTGGGGGCAGGCTCCGCCTCGCTCGACCCATGGGTTTGTGCTCCGCGTCGCCCAACCTCTATGGGCGGGCTCCACCTCGCCCAACAACGAGGCCATGGGCTCCACCTCACCCGACCTTTGAGGGCTGGCTCCACCTCACTCGGCCTCTAGGGGCGAGCTCCGCCTCACCCAGCCTATGGGGGGGATTCTGCCTTGGGGCTAACCTCGAGGCTAGGGATTCATCTTGCCTGACGAAGACTAATATCGTCTCCAACCACTCTAGGTCCAAGCAAATGGGCCTGGGTCAAAGCTCTAACACCAGGGAGGTGACCGGCATGCCCCAATATAACCCATGGCCATGATGGGCCATACCTGGGGATTCACATTAGGAACAACATTAGGCGTACCAGTGCTGTTTTGCCTAACCCTCGTATGAGCACTAACAGGCGCGTCAGTTCATCATGACGTCCACCAGGACAGAGTGGAGCACCATGACTGGGAGATGACGCCTGTGCATGGTCACAATGACCGATAGGGCCACGATGTGGAGCTATCCCTGTTGATGTCTAAAGGGTTGGTGGGACCCACGTAAAGGAAAAGAAGGACCTGGCGATCCTGGAGGACTTCTCCTTCTCATCCCCCTCTTTTCCCTCCACTATAACCCGTGCTTTCCCTTGTGTAACACCCTAAAATTAGCTACTTTCTAAAAAGAGTAAAATGATTTCTGTTAATTGTTTTGTGCTCATAAAAACATAGGTAAAAGAAAATTAAAATCCAACATAAGGGTAACAACATGTTTGCGCATACATGCCATTGCATTGGTACTTTTGTGATGAGTGGTTTTGAAAATAAATTCAAATCTCAATCTTCAAAATATTATTTTTAAGTAGTGGTTTAAAAAGAATTTGAAAACTTGTAAAAACAAAAGTGAGATAAGATGCTTTGTTTTCAAAATCCAAAGGCTTGGAAAAAGTTTTAAGATGCGTTAGAACGAAGCCTCTCTTTCCGGGAATCTTTCCGACCTTTTTCGAGATTTAAATTCCTATTTCTTGGAGCTTTGTCTTTTTCCTCGATCAATCCAAAACTTTTTTTGGTAGCTAAAACTACTTCGGTTGTGTTCCTTATTCTTCCATCTATCCCTAGGAATTTTTCTAGTATTTTTCAGAGCTCAGAGATATTTTTCAGAGCCTAAATAGTAATTCCCGATTTTCTGTAATTATTTTAATTCCAAAAATCAATTATTTCCTAAAATATCTCGGATTTCCAAAATCTTTGAACGCTGCGTATATATATATGTCGGCGTAGCCCTCGACGCGCTGATTCCAAAAGTACAGCCCGTTTCGCGAGCCGCCACTCCTATCGCCGTAGATCGGACGTGGAAGTTTGACACAACTAGGTTTCCGGCGAACTCTTCGACGAGATTTTTCGGCCAAACCGTCGCGTTCTGGCGTCAAGCACCACCACCACAAGGTTGATCTCATCGTTCTCTACACCGTAGTGTATCCCTTTTATCGAATCCATCACCGTTTGACCGTTTCCCATTCATTTTTCTTTCTCCGACGAACCTCCATGGAAGAGGCAGCACCTTCTATCTCCAGGCGCAGGACCCGCGCCCTCCTCTCCGGCCTCCACCAGCGCACGTCGCCCCTGGCCCCATAGCGCCGGTGCCAGCGCCCTGTGCCCCATCCCGCTCCCCTTCGCGTACGCCTGAGCAAGCAGGACGGCCGCCGTCACTGCCTGTGGGCGCTCCTGCCGGCCAACTGCAGCCACCGCCGCTACCGCTTGAGCAAGGCGAGCGTGCGTGGCTGCCAGCCCCCGCGGCCAAGGCCCCTGCCCCGCGTCGAGTCCCTCCGCGTGAGCAGCAGCAGGTCCCTCCCATGGCTGCCATTGCCACGTACCTACTGCACGCGAAGAACAGAGGATGAGGTATTCACGGTTTTGCCACTGGTTTGTAATATCCGTAGTTTATCCATTTTAATTCTGTTTTAAGTGATTCAAATTGCGTTAGATTCGTGTCGTCGAGATCTATGCAGTAGCGCTATTAGTTTCATGTCACATGTTTTTAGTATATAATTAAATAATTAATTTAATTAGTCTATACACAGCTAGTTTTATAATTAGGAAAAAAATAATGTAAGTAAGCTTCGGTCTTTCGTAAGCAAATATTAATTGGATTAATGTTAACTTATATGTTTCAAATTGTAATATACTTAAATTAAACGTGTTTCATGTACAAAATTCGTGTTAGAGGTTCACATGCTTTTCCTCTTTTACGTTGTTAAAGTTTGAATAGATTAAATAATACACACATGTTTATAATTAAAATACGATTAGTTTAACTCATTTTTCTAAATTAGATATATAATTTGACTAATCTGAACTAGTAGTTTCAAATGATTTTGGTTACTTAAAATAATACGAGCATGCATAGCACCAAGGCCGAGCACCGTGCTCCTGCCTCGCTCCTGGCTAGCTTGCTGACATCAGCATGACGTGTCTTAACTTTATGACCGTTTTCTTTAGAAAAATAAATCTAGAAATACACTCCAAATACACCTTCATGGACATGGTCCGTGGTGGATCGCTCTCACAGCCCCTACCCGGTCCATGGTTCAAGGATTGAGTTCACAGCATAGTGCACGCGCATTTTGCGTTCTAACCCCTATACTTTTCCATAATTGATCCACTGTTATAATTAAATATTAATTTGATTAACATTTATTTAATAGTCTTTTTAATTAAAGTCAATCTAGTTTTTAATTACGTTTCCGATCTACGCTCGCTTTGTAACGTTGTATGCTAGGCGATGACGATGTTATATACCATGTCCCGTGTTTATAGTTTCCATTACAAATATTAATTGGATTAATATTATTGCTCACACCATTTTTCGTACTAAAAGCAAATTAGGTTTTATTCTTTTTATATCATGCCGTTCTTGTCGCGTTACTTTTGTTCAGTGTGTTCTACGTAGTGGTGTTAGTGGTTCTCATATTACTCAAATGTGTTTTGACAGTTAAAAAGTTAATTCTATTAATACTATCACTTGCATCGTTTTTGGAATATAAATTCAATATAGGTTTTATACCACGATCTTTCTTAAACAATGAATCAAGTTGATTAATGAAAATATTTACATGTGTTTCTATAGTTAAAATAAGTTAAATAGATAGGTTTTATTTTCCATTGCACCGAA
>NW_027097441.1:0-40000 GCF_019320115.1 Miscanthus floridulus
TTCAATGTAACGCCCTGCAAAAACTCATATACAAACCAAAACTATCTCTTGAGTTGAGCACGTTAGTGTTAGAAAATCACCGTCAGTCCTAGCCATATGGGGCTTTTAGCTTTCACCTTGACATAGACAGTTGCAAGATTAGCATAGCATAGATAGAAACTTTCTTCCCTACTTTGGTTTAGCTAAGACATCCTAGAGGTTTTCAAGATTTTTGAAAGAAAAACTTGCCTAAGTTCCTCAAATGGCACATTCAATCTCTCAATGGTGTTTGAATCCTCCCCAAGGCCAAAAGATCTTAGCCTTTCTCCTACTCTAAGGCTCACTTGAATTGAATTTATTGCTAAGTCAAACACTTGGATCACAAGGAGCAACAAGTCATACAAAATGATCAAGATATGCAAGTGTGTGGTATTTGGTGGAAGTGGTACTCCGTTTGAGAACTTCCCTTCCTCTAGCTTCCTTTTTGAGAGGGCATGGCTACCTTATTCTCTCTCTCTCTCTCTCTTCTTTTTCTTTTTTGAACTATAGAGCTTTTGCTCTTCTCTCTCTCTCTCGGTATACCATGCCTCTCTTTATAATGATAGATAGCTAGAGGGGGTATTAACATATGTCTCTTATGGAGCAAGGGGTGCATAAATATGGAATGGTGGTTGCATACTTCCAGTGTAGAAGTAGCATATATATATTTGGAGTGTACGTGATCTTGATCAAAAGGTATGACAAGCTTTTCTACTCAGATCAACAAGGCTTGATAAAGCTCAAAACAAACATGCAGCTTTTTTGTGTAGGCTTATTATATCAGGAAAAACATGTATTTGGCTCTGGTAGGAAATTTTCACCATCGAGGAACTTCTAGCAAGGGTTTTTATCTTTTTGTAAGATCAAACTCCAGGTTGTGTCAACTATTCCTCAGACAAGTTAAAAAGAATTACTCTAATCTTTGCCACAACATACCTCATAAAAGCCTATACTTGGTTCTAGCGTTTGCAACCCACAAAAGCAGTCAACATAAGATGAACTCTAATTTTGCATGCTCAAAACTTGAGAAGTAAAGGGTTGTATAACAAGCTTTTGCAAAGTATAACAGAGCAATTATTCATCATTTCCAAAAGGTATTTGAACATCAATTTTTAGAGGAAGAGTGGTTAAGGCATCTTTAACGATTCTCCTCTGCAATGGTTATAATAGCATAGTTGTATTCATGTTCTATTGTCATTGTTATGCTACTATTATTGTTGTATATATCATTGCATTTTTTCAATACAAAGAATTAATGCAGATAAAAGAGAAGGTGTGAATAACTTCATACCTGAGCAGGAGAGGTTCTCCCCCAAGCTTGCCTTTTTGTGGACGTTGGAATCTTCTTCTTGGATGGCTCTTCTCGAATCTTTCCTTATTTATTACTACTACTACAATAATTTATTACTAAGCCTATTTATTATGAGATTTATTTTATTGATTTTTTATATATATTATTATGAATTTCTTCTAAATGCTAGTACTTCATAAGTACCTTTATTGAAAATGTAAACATGCAATGCAACTAATAACCTAACATGTAGTGCAAAGTTGAAAAGGGAAATATGCAAATGCAACCTATACTAAATGCAATGAAAATGCAGTAAAAGTGTACCTTCGTATCGGCTCACAGTTGTTCCTCCTTGCGCGGGGTTTTTCTTCCTTGTATGGGAATTCTCCCTCCTTGTTTTCTTCAGGGATGTTCACAGGATTAGGCGACGATGATGTAGATGATGCTTCCTTCTTCTTACGCCATGTCCCTCTTGGCTTTGGCTTATTCTTGCCAAGCTCTTCCTTCTCCTCAATTGGCTTTGGCTTTCTAGTTCTTCTCTTCTTTGGTTGTTTCTTCCATTCTTGTTTCTCATAAAAGATAGGTTTTCCAGAGGCAAAAGCAAATGTTTCTTTCTTTCATTCCATCTAAGTGGAATTGAAATCATCTAGATGCCACATATATACAAGCATTAGCAGTATTGAGGAAAGGACGGCCAAGGATGAGGGTGCATCCCTATCATTTAGCATGTCTAATATCACAAAATCAGTTGGGACATAAGCTCCTCTAATTCTGATTAGAAGGTCGATGGCTATTCCTTCCACATGGCGTACTAATTGATCAACTAGATGCAAATAGACAAAAGTTGGAGCTAATTCAGTATAGAATAAGTTTTCATAAGTTTTCTTAGACATTATGTTTACACTACATCAAAGATCACAAATTGTGTTTTCAAAAGTATGAGGACCAATAGAGCAAGTAATAACAGGACTTCCAGGACCACCTTTCTTAATAGGAACACCCCAACCATCAAAACCAAAATCATACCTTGATGTGACAAGGTTGGCAGTCTCCATGAATTCTTCAGGCTTGTCAGGAATTCTTCCTTTCTCAAAAGATGGGATAGCAGCTACTAATTGTGCTAATTGGGTTTCTAGCATCTTATTGAAGCTAAGTTGATTCTTTATAGCGAAAGAAAAATCATCCAATTTAGCATTTATGTTTTCTAACATCTTGTCATTAGCATGGAGTTTCTTATTTATACTATCAGTCATTCTACCTTGACTATAGACAAAATCCTTAAGGAAAGGATAACCATTACCTTGATTACTCGGATGTTGTGGATAATTATTGTAATTATTACCTCCTTGGTTGTTGGAGCGTTGATTCCATCCTTGGTTTTGAGGACAAAAACCATTGTCATTATTGACAAAGTTGAGATCTTCATGGGTCTCGGGGTAGAAATTGCCTGAATGTCCAGTCTCTCCACAAACTTCACAAGTCATATGGGTGTCCATGGCTTGTACAGTTTCTTAGGCACTCATTTTCTCACAATTTTCTAGTCTCTTTGAGAGCAGATCTACCTTGACTGCAAGCATGCTAGCTTCTTTAAGAGAATGCATACCTCGTTTGCGGGGCTATAATCGTTCATCACTCCATCCTTGGTTGGAAACCATCTTCTCAATCAATGCCTTGGCATCTGTGACATTAAGCAAAAAGAATGCTCCTCCTGCGGCAGCATCTAAATAGCTCATATCCAATGGAACTAAGCCATGGTAGAAGTTCTGGATAAAAAAGCAATCTTTCATACCATGGTGTGGGCGTGCGACGACATACTCTTGCATTAGTTCCTAGGCTTCAGGAATCAACTCATCAGCTTGTTGTTGAAAGCTAGAGATTTTGTTGTGAAGAGCATTGGACTTACCCATTGGGAAGAACTTAACTAGAAAAGCGTTGGAACACTTGTCCTAGGTATCTACAGCGTTGTGGTTCGAGTAGAACCATTGTTTCACTTTTTCCAACAAAGAGAAGGGGAAAAGACGAAGACGTATGGCCTCTTGGGTCACTCCCTTAATGGTAAAAGTGCTACAAATCTCCAAGAAAAGTTGGAGATGTGCATTAGCATCTTCGTGGGCTTTACCACAGAAAGGACAAGCTTGCACCATCATGATCAATGCGGGCTTGAGCTCAAAGTGAGTGTCCGCATTGATGACGATAGGACCAGTGGCTACATTAGTAGCCGAAGGGGCATAAAGTCACAGATGGTCCTATTGGCCAAGACCGTGCTAGGAAGAAAAGAACGTAACTAAAAAGAAAATAAAAAAGAAGGTTGCTAAGATAGAGACCTAGCTACCAAAACCTAACGACAGATTGGTAACACGCACCAGTTGCCTTCCCCGGCAGCGGTGCCATAAATGCTTGTTGATGGTTCGTATGTGTGTATATAGGAAAGAGGATTCCGCAAGCGCACAGAACTATCGTGTAGCACTTCGCTTGGTGAGAACCAAGTGTCGAATTTATATTTTTCCAAAGGAAGGCGGGAGAACATGTTGGGAACTGTGGTTAGGTAGACTAAGTAAGTATGTCTAGCAACACAGGGGTGATGAGGGTAGTATGGATGATGGATGAAAAAGATAAAAAAGAATTTTGATCACACAGACAGGGGTAACTAGAAGTGTAGTGTAGCTAAGTGTAAGAAATAGAGTATGTAATCTTAAAACAACAAAAGTAACGTAATGATAGTGAGAACGTGCTTAGTATGAGGGGCGTACTTTCCATGAATTCAATTAGGCATAGAGCACTATGAGCCCTATGTTTTAATAACTAGACCCAACATGGTGGAATATAGAGGGAGGACAAGGCTGTCATCACCACCTGCCAACTACCACAATCTATCCGGGGATCTAGATGTACCTACAGGCAAGATATAGCCTAAGCACCACGCTTAGTCTATAAACTCGTTGTTTTGATCTGAGCTCCGGTGAAATAAGATCGAAACATCCTAACCAGACGGTAGAACAAGTACTAATGATGAACGAACTAAACACTAAGATAATAACAATACAAATGCCAGAGAACAAGCACCTAGGCTCACTAATGATATACAAGAGCAAGATAAGACTTGAACTAAGCAAAGCTATATTACTGAATAAAGTACTTGACAAAGTAAAGTACTAAATAAAGTAAAGCTAAAAGAAAGATTACAAACGAGCTATACCAGACCAGAAGACTCTTTCAGAGTCTGAGGCAAGCTCCGCTCTACTCTATCACTACTAGCTAGCTACTACTTCTAAGCTACTACTCTTGGAGAGCTACTCAGAGCTTGGAACACTTGAAATGCTTGAGAGCTGCTTGAGTGATGATCTCCACCAAGCACCACAACCCCTTTTATAGTGTCTAGAGGGCAAAGGGGTACATGTAGGCGAAGATGAGGTGGTGGAGGGTGCCTTGGGCATCGAGCAATGCCAAGGGGCATCGATCGACTGTCCATCCCACCGCCTTGCCATCCAACGACATTGGTTGTCCCTTGGAGATGGTTGCATGGTAGGTAGGTCGGTTGCTATGGTTAAAATGGTAGTTTAGAGGTCGGTTTAGGCCTCCCAAGTGAATGATGGTGGACCCAGCGATCCATGGTAGCTCAACATCATCCCTTGGATCAAACCAACATGGATCAATGTTGGAGAAGCAGTGAGGAGGGCTTCATGTGGATCAATGACATGGCATGGGGGGTGGGGCCATTGGGCGAGGCCACATGGTATCGACTGATGTGGCATGTGGGCCCATGGCCCCCTGCCATGTCCCATTGCCTCCTATGCACGTCTTTTGTCCATTCTATGATTTTTCCTGCATACAAATAAATTTTCCAAGTACAAGTGGAACTAGGTGAATTATAAACATAATATAGCACATGTGATTGTTGTTTTACCTTGATTTGGGTGGAATGTTGATGGTCAAATTAGGTGTTTAGTGACCATCAACACTAGTGTTCCATAGATATGCACAGAGGTTCCACATTCTATAGGTCCAACATGACTAGTTTTAGAGCTCGAACGACTAGTTTTTGGGGAAGGGTGTTGGTATGTTTTAACGTACACAAATAAATCCATAAGCACACGGATACCGTTGTAGCTTTCACCCAAAAGTATTCCAAGTATCGTTTCCACAAGGAAACATATGAGACTAACTACGGTCTAACTTAACAAGGGGTAGCGATTAGGTTAAGGGTTAATTTAACTAGGAGTAGCAACAAAGTTAGGATAAATAGGAGCGTAGAGGGGATAACTAAGGGTCTCTAATTCTGACTTGGGTAAGCTTATGTCTTCTACTGTTCAACTAGGGATATTACTTAAGGAAAGAACCTAGCAGAGCATGCTTTCCTTCACAACCATGTCCTATGTGCGCCTACAGATGGGAGGTGGACTACAAAGGATCAACGATGCTATATAGTATGGTGCTATATAGTACTGATATCACACACGTGATCTACCACCGATCTGGAATGCAGGGCGCATCCATGATTAACCTAAGTCTAAGCCCCATGCTTACACTTATGTTTAATACTCTACTCCCTCTAGTGTAGGAACAAAGCACTCAAAAGAGTCGTGAACCTGAAGAACAATATAAACAAGATACTTACTTGAATCAGAAGTTGATTACCAGAGAAATCTCAGAAGCAAGCTCAATTAGAACTTGATTCTGCCAAGATACAAGTCATAGAGAGAGCACCAATAGGCTGGCATCTCCTCCAAACTCTTCCCTCGCTCTCTATCTCACTATTTCTAATTATAAGACTAAATCCTATAGAGGACTAATCTTCTCTTGATAGCTAGCTCTGATCCTCATGAGGAGAATATGAATTAGGGTTTTAGGATCTGATGAGGGAGGAGGATAGGGGCTACTATATATAGGCCAGAGGTAGAGTAGTGGCCAAGGAATCAAGGTGGAGTAAGGGGCAAGAACTCTAGGAGGAGTAGGGGCATGGAATTGCCACATCATCGATCCGCTTCATCTCTCCCAGCAACCGTTGGATGAACTGACTTAAAACCACCTTAAAATCAACGGTGTAGATTATAGAAAGGAGTACATGGTGGTCGAGGGTGATGGGTCACCCTCATGGGCCAGGCAGCCTCCCTAGTGGGCTGGCTGGCCCACAATGGTGACAGGTGGGCTCCTCCTTCTGGTGGCGAGGCTTGGGATCCGTCTTGGGTCGACTTTTGTAGCTGTCGTGGGTAGAATCACTTGTTGTCGTCGGTTTGCTTGTTTCAAGTATGACAGTAGTTCTAGGAGCTGTTTTCTGGATAAATCCTCCTACAGTCATGAAATCACCAAAGCTCATGGAATTCATTAGTTTAAACCCCTAAACCTTCATTAGTAATTACATTTATGCCCTTATACATGTTTAATTGATGGTTTATAATGGTTGTTAACTACCTTCAATAACTCCCCCAAGCTTAACCTTTGCTAGTCCTATAGCAAAGCTAAACTCAACAATGGAGCACGAGTTGCTACAATATTTTCACACCACAAAAGTACACAGGTGTTCAATCAAAAATTCTCCTCCGGATTAGAATAAATTGATCTGACTTTCAAACTTACCCATATTACCTTCAACCATGGGGCTTCTCCGCCTTCACTTGGGTCTTGAGTAATTAAAAGACAGAACGATCAAGTCAAGCACTATGTCTCAAGTTCATTGTTCCACCATTGTTCTGAAGTTTTTATAAGTTTTCAAAATAAAACTCTGAGATTCCATTGTATGACACTCTCAAGTCTCACCAAGGCAATAAAGATGTTATGCCTTTTTCTCTTCCTACTACTAAGGCTTTATATGGAGTTCATAGGCAGGGAGAAAGCTAAAGCATACTTGCAATGCATATATTGTAAAGTCAAACCTCAGATCCAAAGATAGTTGAGTCACACAATCAAATCAAGATGTGCATGTGTGTGGAATATATGGTGGATATATATATGGTGGCTACCTAATTCCACTATGCTCCTTGAAAACTTATCTCTCTTTTGAAACTTAGAAATATTTGCTAAAGAATAGGGGCTATTTTATTTATCTTTTTTAGGTGGGCATCTAAGTACCCATTGTTTTAGATATCTCGGACACTTATCCATTTTTTCAACTCTTTTTTTCTTCTCCTTTTTTTATGAATAACTTTTGCATAGCCCCATGTCTCTTTTTTGCAACAAAACTTTGAGAGATAGCAACAAGAACTTAGAGCATTTATTTGGTGAATGGAAAACCTAACAAGCATATTTTTGGGTTCACTCCTAGTGTAGGAGTAGAACATTTTTGGGTGGATCTAAATGGAAGGCATGTTCTTGCGCCTACCCCCAGTGTAGGAGTAGTGCATCTGTGGGTGGTGTGTACGTGATCTTGATTTTAAGAGCATGATAAATCTCTCATAAGGGTCAACAAAGCTTGATAAAACTCAATACAAAAGCAAGCATATATGTGGAAGTTTTTCTAGCCTAAATAATATGTATGGCTCTGGTAAAATTCAAGCTTTGTCATATAGGAACTCGTCATATAAAAATTTTGTGTTTTTCAAAACATAAATCTACAGAACCTTAGTGTCACTAGGAAGAAGATAAACAATAGCTCAGACCTTCCCATATCATATTCGTCAATTACCTAGACTTAGATCAAGCATTCGCTACCCACGAGTTTCAAGTTCAGAGCAAATCTTTATATCAAATTAGTCATATCCAAAACTTAAGAGAATTCGAGGCTGAAAACTAGGTACTGGAAAGGAATTACAGCAAAGCAAATATTCATCATTTCCATTTAAGAGATTATTCTAAGTCCTCTTTATTTAATTCAATTTCTAAAAATAAATTAAAGCAAACTAGACACACCTTTATTTTGTTTTCAATTTTACTAGATCACACATTATTACTATAACTATATATATTTATTATAAAGATACCTTTTTATTTTGTTTTTAGTTATTCATCTTTTTCTTAACTATTTAAAAGAAACTAAAGCTAGAACAAAGAGAAAGCATACTTACCTGGATACACGAGAGCGCTTCTCCCCCAAGCTAGCTCTTTTGGTGAGGGTTTGGTGTTGTAAGTCCTTCGAACCGGACTTCTCCTTGTGAAGTTTATTAATCGAGTACATTGGTTTGCTTTGAAGACAAAGATTCTTGTGATGACGCCTCTAATGGTGATGTCACCTTCTTCCGTCAAACTTGTCTTGGTTTTAAGTTTTGATTTTGGGTTGATAGGTTTGGAACACTTAGAGAATCAACTGACTCTCTCACACTTTGCTTGAAGCGTGTCCTACTCATAAGACAGGGTAGAGATCAAGTGCATGGGCTCTATTGGTGGAAAAACACCAACAGAACCAAAACTTTTTTTATTCTTCTCTAACCTTAGGCACATTGAACAAGATGAAGTTGATATTATGTGCATTGTTCATTTATAAGATGGGTAATAAGATAGAAGACTGAGCATGAATATAGCATTTAAATACATTTGGCAGAAAAGATTGAGTTGATTAACCTATGGAAGGATCGTCTATCTTTACATAATGTATCGAACTTTACATGATTATGACTATCATCTTTTAGAGATAGGATGTGCACTTTTTAACTCATTTGGTAAAGACTATAAGATCAAGAAAGTGGTGCTAGGAACAACTTTAAGGAACTAAACATGTTGAGTTAATCAGATTGAATCAAGTAAATTTGTAGCTCAAACATGTTTGTTTCTTATTTATGTGCCTACTGGAATCAAGAAAAAAAATTAAATAATGCTCATTTATCTTAGAATGTTACCTTTGTCATTGGAGCGTGATGACACTATGTGACGAAGGGTAGATGACTCGTGATGGTCCTTCCTTTTTGCTTGAAGTTTTCCTTGTTTGGCAAGCCTCATAGTATGAGTTGTTCATGAGCTTCTTGTTTCCTAGTTCACACCTATTCTTTCTTATCCTTCTGTCATGCCATCTTTCTGCTCTTTGATCTTTTACACCTTGTTAGATCTCATTGTTTTATGCCTGCAAAGGATTAGTAGACAACGCATACCTGAAGGAATATATAATTTTAAAACACAGGTTGTTTGTCTAGAATTTTATAATTTCCATCTACACGAATGAAAAGATAGTGTTAGAATTATTTTAGCATACTTTTTGTTTATCATGTTCTATATAGGCATGGCTCAAGGCAAAGGTAACTTGCAGCAAAAGATAAAGTGAATGAACTTTGATACTTACAGTTCTTTCATCCATGTTGAATGAGCCATGTCTTCTTTGCGCCATGTTATTGGAGTTCGACATGTGCCTTGCTTCATCTTCGATTTGAATTCATCTTGTGACTTACCCAAATTGAATTAAGAGTTTCCTGTAGGGGTTAGTCTAGCAAAATAACCAGTATCTACTATAGCATATTCTTGGTTCAAAAATCAAACTAAACACCTTGTCTAATTTAATCTAGGAAAGCATTTTAACCTAAGCACCACGCTTAATTTAAAAAGCCACTAAGCACCATGCTTAATTTAAAAGATGTATGAACACACTCCAAACCTTAAGCATAATATAGCAAACAAAGGTAACATGAAAACATTATAGAGCTTTAATCAAATAGAGATAAAGAGTATGATTGTTATTTAGCAAACTGAGCGTGGTTTAAAGGTAGAGACAACCAAGATAAATTTAGCAACACAGCAAGAGATTTTTTAGAGAAGTCCATCCCCTATGCTTTAATTTTGCAAATGCAAAATCAAGTTTAGATGGATATGATTAAACGATGCACGATAATGGGTTGGACATACCTTGTGTCGTCATCCTTCGTTCTTTTTACTTTAGACCTGGAATGGTTAGTGCCAAAAATACCTAAAGGAATATTTCCACAATTATATTTCTATGCTCATTTTACAAGGGCATTATAGCAAAAGACAAAAACTCATGTTATCTCCCGAAAGTGCTTGCTTTAGGGCAAAAGCTCGTTCTTGGGAAATCTTCGAATTATGTTTCAAGTTGGTGAAGTAGTTTCCCCTCCAACACCAACCTTTGTGTGTCTATCTCAAGATTCACACAACGTGATCTACAATATTTATGATAAACATATGTATCTACAACCACCCTTTCAAAGTGTTTATGAATAAGGAGAATGAGGGGGTTGAAGATTTTGTGTGTGGCAAGGTTGGAGAGACCAATTGATTTAGGAGATTTCTCATGCGAGCAAAGATTTGATGAGGTGTTCATGAAATAACTCCCATGCTCATCAATGGCATCTTTATTTTCAAGCTCCAAGGGTGTTTCTTCATGAATGTCTATAGGCGGAAACATTGTCTCCATCATTCCATACCTATGACATTTATTGGACATTTTATTATCCAAGATTTCCCTTGGATTGGTGACTCTCGGGTTAATCTCATCTAAAGCCTCATCTATCCATTCAATGGCAACGGCACATAAGTTCTTAATATCCTCCTGCCATTATTGTTGCTCTTATTGGTCATCCTTGTGGCCTTCATGACTCCAATGCTTTGGGTGTCTTGGTGGATTTCTAGTATCATCATGAGACTTAGGAGAAAGAGCATAAGAGGGATCATTGGGATCAAGGATGGGTTTGAATGAGACATCTAATGTGGGCATAGAAGGGGAGAAGATAGAATTGGCTAAATGATTTGGCTCTCCTTCTATGGGTTCACTAGACATGCCATCATTGAATTCTTTCTAATGTCCTATATGGGAATAAGGACGCTTCCTAAGAGATCCCTTCTTGAGAGGATTTAAATTATATTCGCTCGAAGGTCTCTTGTGAATATGAGAATTTAATGTCCTCCCAAAATCAGCACTAAGGAGGTCATCCTTAATTTCAACAGGGATTTCCAAAGGTGGGATTTCTTCTTCCTTTGGATGATTTTGGGGTATTGGTGGTTCGGGATTGATAGCTAAATCTTGGGATTGAAGTGGTTGTGATTTGGCTATAAAAACTTCCTCTTCTTGTTTAGGAGATGATTCCTTCTCTTCCTCGAGGAGTTCATTATAAATGCTAGTGCAGGGAGTCTTTCCACTAATTCTATCAAGCATAGCCCTTGCTTCACTAGTAGACAAATGAAGGAAAGTTCCTTCAGAGGCTGCATCAAGGGTTTGCGTAGAATCCTTGCTAAGACCTATATAAAAATATTGAAGGAGCATTGGGCCTAGAATAGCAAGGGTTGGGCAAGTGATGATGAGTTCATTAAAATGATCCCACGATGTGTCAAGAGATTCTTCTTCTAGTTGTCTAAAATTTAGAACCTCTTTCCGAAGGCTAACCACTTTAGAGATGGGAAAGAAACGTAAACAAAATTTAGAGCATAACGTTTCCCAATCTCCTTCCACACTTCCTACGGTTTGACTATACCATGCTTTAGCTTTTCCCATCAAAGAGAACAAATATAACTTCCATCTTAAGGTCTTGTCAGACATGCCAGCGATATGTAAGCATGCACAGGTCTATTCAAACTCTTGTAGGTGTGAGTATGTGTTTTCATCGCCTTCTCCCGAGAAGGCTTTATCTCGAATCAATTTTATTAAACATGGGCGTAGCTCATAACTAGGTGTTATGATAGGCTCTGAGGATTCTAGTGGCTTTAGGCTTGCGCTTGTGGGTTTAGCATATTGATAAATAGGAGTGGAATACATGCTAAAAGAAAAATTAAAATAAAAAAGAATAAAAGATAAAATGTTAAGTTAGGCTTGTAGTTAAGTTAGCAACCGTTTCCCCGACAACAGCGCTAGAAAGCTTGTTGGTATATTTTAACGCACACAGATAAATCTGCAAGTGCACGGATACCGCTGTAGCTTTCACCTAGAAGTATTCCAAATATCGTATCCGTAGGGAAACGTGCGAGACTAACTAGGTCTAACTTAACAAGAGGTAACGATTAGGTTAAGGGTTAATTTAACTAGGAGTAGCAACAAGATTAGGATAAATACGAGCGTAGAAGGGATAACTAAGGGTCTCTAATTCTAACTTTGGTAAGCTTATGTCTTCTACGGTTCAACTAGGGATATTACTTAAGGAAAGACACCAGCAGAGGATGCTTTCCTTCGCAACCGCGTCCTACGTGCGCCTACAAACAGGAGGTGGACTACAAAGGATCAACGATGCTATATAGTACTGATGTCACACATGCGATCTACCACTGATCCGGAATGCAGGGTGCATCCATAATTAACCTAAGTCTAAGCACCACGCTTACACTTACATTTAATACTCTACTCCCTCTAGTGCAAGAATAAAGCACTCAAAAGAATCATGAACCCAAAGAACAATATAAACAAGATACTTACTTGAATCAAAAGTTGATTACCAGAGAAATCTTAGAAGCAAGCTCAATTAGAACTTGATTCCGCCAAGATACAAGTTGTAGAGAGAGCACCGATAGGACGACATATCCTCCAAACTCTTCCCTCAATCTCTATCTCACTATTTCTAATTATAAGACTAAATCCTATAGAGGACTAATCTTCTCTTGATAGCTAGCTCTGATTCTCATGAGGAGAATATGAATTAGGGTTCCAAGATCTGATGATGAAGGGGGGTAGGGGCTGCTATATATAGGCCAGAGGTAGAGTAGCGGCCAAGGAATCGAGGTGGAGTAAGGGGCAAGGACTCTAGGAGGAGTAGGGGGCAAGGAATTGCCACATCATCAATCCACGTCATCTCTCTCGACCACCGTTGGATGAATCGATCTAAAACCGCCTTAAAATCAATGGTGTAGATCATAGGAAGGAGTAAGCGACGGTGGAGGGTGATGGGCCACCCTCATGGGCTAGGTGGCCTCCCTAGTGGGCTGGCCAGCCCACTATGGTGCCAAGTGGGCTCCTCCTTCTAGTGGCAAGGTTTGGGCTCCATCTTGGGTTGACTTTTGTAGGTGTCGCAGGTAGAATCACTTGTTATCTTCAGTTTGCTTGTTTGGAGTGTATGATAGTGGTTCCAGGAGCTATTTTTTGGATAAATCCTCCTACAGTCATGAAATCACCAAAGCTTATGGAATTCATTAGTTTAAACCCTTAAACCTTCATTGGTGATTACATTTATGCCCTTATACATGTTTAATTGATGGTTTATAATGGTTGTTAACTACCATCAACAGTGGATATATATACCCATCCCACACCTTTTGAGGTTGCTATTGTTCTAGTGATCATTGAGACATCCCAAGACCCAAGCCTTGTGTGAGCTTTCCCCAACCTTGTCTTTTTGAGATTGTGCTTTAGTTGAGAAATCAAAGTGTTGGTTGAGAGATTTCATGTTAGATAGCAAAACAGAGCAAGCCAAACCTTGAGCACTTGTTAGGCTTCATCAAGCAATCTATGAAACATTTGTTACTCTTGGAGGCTGGTAAAGCCTCCTAGATGGCTAGGTGTCGCCTGATGAGCTCTCGTGCATGTGGTGAGCTATGGGAAAGTCTGTGAGGGCTACAATCTTGCCTCACAAAGATAAAGATCAAGTAGTAGAGATGATGAAAGCGATCGAGAGGGACTCGACACAAGCACAACCTAATTTATGAGTTGCTCACCGCCACCTCAATAGAGACGTAGGGTTCAAGTGGGAACCCAAACTTAGGTGAAACAAATCACTTGCCTCTCCTGTGTTTTGAATTGCAATATTTCCTTTCCACATGACCTACTTGGTTGTGTGTGTTCGCGAGGAGTACGAGTACTTCATGGACTTGCTACTGGACATCTACAAACACATCTACAAGTTTAGCTTGTGCTTGAACTCTATAGGTGTAGTAAACTTCATGTTATTCTATTTTGTTCGAAAGTTCCGCAACATTGTGTTGAAATTCCATATAGAACTACGCACAAGTTATGCAACCTTCTAATCCATTGCGAAGTTTTGTTTGTTGTTAAATTTTAGAAATGCCTATTCACCTCCTATAGCAACATCAAGGTCCTTTAATTTCAATTGGCATCAGAGCCTAGGCTCTTAATTTCAGACTTAACCACTATGAGAGAAGATGTCAACATGTGAGGAGCTAACTCTAGAACCTCCTAGTGTTGATTAGGCCAACTTATTTAAAGACGAAGAGAATTGTTTACATCTCAATGCTCAAGCTACTAATGTCTTATTTAGTGTTTTGAGTGAAGATATTTTTTATACCATCATACTTGGAGATGGCTAATTGATTGAGGATGCTCATCTCAGTTGGACCACTCTTAAAGAAAAATATGACAAGTTAAATGTGGTCTTTGAAAGAAACACTTGAGGAATGGTCAACTTCACCATTTAATGAAGAGCCTCAAGTGATTCTCTCAAACGGTCTAAGTGGTCCTGCTACATCCACTTCCTCACCAACATATGATTCAATGAAAGGTAGTAAAATGGTGAGTGAGAACCACTACTATACATGTGGGACATCTACATCCTCTAGTTTTTATGACACTAACATTTTGATGGAAAAAGAAGCATGTGATCGATGGATGCCAAATGATGAATCCAACCTCATTATGAAAGCTCAACTCTTTATGACATCCCTTATGTGTGTATTATGGCAAAGGAAAAGAAGAAGGTGGCAAAAGAGGTAGAGAGTGAGAGTTATGGCCACGATGAGCTTGATCAACACGTTGCTCATTTAAGGAAGAAAAACAAGTTGATCCTGCTCAAGCTAACTAAGAATGTGGAGGATCAAGAAAAGGAGTAAGAGAAGCAAATGTATTCACTCAACAACCAAAAAGAGATTCTCATTGAAAAGGCCAAAGAACTAGAGGCACTAACCAAAGAACATGAAAAGCTTAAGTGTTGTCATAAAACTTTGGTCGATAGGTATGAAAAGTTGTCAATTGAGCATTGTGTTACTAACTCTCTATCTCATGTTGCTCAAATAGAGAACAAAATTGAAGTGCTCAAGGACAAGATTGAAAGGCTCTCTAGCAACAATGGGATATTGCAAGAAAATCATCATGAGCTCTTGTGCTCACATGAGAAGCTTATCGACTCTCATATCATGCTAGGAAATCTAGTGCTACTCTAACACTTTAGTGGCAACTCTCAAGAAATTTGATCGTTGTTGCTCTGACACTTCAGTGGGAACTCCAGTGCCACCACCAAATAGATCTAGTGCCTTGTATCGCCCCACAGAGTAGCCTGCAGACCCCTCTAGAGTTAATCTTTGGTGTATGCACTCCTGTGCACACTAGATATTAAGGTCAGATCATGAGCAGTGGAGTTGCAAGCTCTAGTGCTTGGTCTCTGACTCCGGTGAGTACAAACAATCATAATGACACCTCTGGTTGGCACCATTCCATGCCTCTAGTGCCTGAGCTCTGGTGCCACAACAATTCTCCGATGCAGATAGACTAAGGTTGTTTGGCTTTTGTTTCTTTGCGTCTTCTGGTATGGTCTATTTCTACTTCATTTATTGGACTTCTTGCTTGTCTTCTATGATCTTGAACAATGCTCCTTGGTCTTCCTTGAAGTGTTAATCACTTTATCTTCACGTGCATTTGTCCAAGTCTATCATTGCATCTAAATAAATTAAATACATTGTGTACTAGCAAACCACATAAGTTCATTTGATTATGTTATCAATTAGTCAACAATAAAAATAACATATGGCCCTTGATAGGTGCCATTTTCCTTATGATTCGATATATTAATAATATGTCTTCAATTGGTATCTCAAGATGGTTACAAGAGAGACGGGCATATGTAACTCAATATGGTTACAAGAGAGACAAGCACAAGTGTGGGATATCTCTATGAAGATCATGATGAAGAGAGATGAGCATAAAAGAAGAAATCAAGTAACTCAAAAAAAGAACCTTCATGTATCAATTCAAATATCTCATGGTTCTTTTTGAAACAAGATCAAAAAAGAGTTTAACATGAAGAAGTGCTAAGCATGTCAAAGCACTAAATCAACCTAATGAAAATCATGATCGCGATGGAGATATGAAGCTTAGAACAAAGGTGCATCATTTAATCACATAAATAAAAACCGACAAATTTAGTGCAGATTTTTGATTGGTTATCAATTTTCATCGGAAAACCAACTCAACCTCATGCCTAGCTGCTTAGGCATGCAGCTGCACTGCCTTGTCATTCTGCTGCTACTACCCTTGCCTCGCACGCCGAGCCTCTACCCTGTCAAACTATTGTTGACTATTGTAGTGCTGCCCCATAACTATCCACCTTGTCCTATAGCCTAGCCACACCTTGCTAGGTCACCGCCACTATGCCACCTCATTGCTTTCGATCGCCCCGCCATTACCACGACGACATGTTACTATTGCTCCTACCCACGCCTTGCACTCCCTTCTCACTACCATGTCGTCGGTAGGATTTGGAGGAGAAGCGAAGAGTGGAGCTATGGAAGAGAAATCAAGAGTGAAGGCTAGCTGCTTGGTTGAGTGCTCCAATATTCAGGTTCAGGGTACTCATTTTCTCGATTTTGTTAGACCTAAACACCAAAACCAAAAGCAAGACCGATAGTTCGTCTTCCCATGAACTACAACTAAAGGATGGGAAATGAAGGGCATGTTTGATATTGGGCCAGACGGTCTGGCTACACCCACATGTGTTGTCTACTTGGGCCCACCATCAAGCCTGGTTGTGCGAGTGCAAATCCCCCCTCTCTCCTGCACCATGGGAAATGAAGTTAGGGTTTGTTTCTCCTGGACTCGGCTCTCTCCGACTTTGCGCGGGCGATTGGAGGTGATTTTCGAGCGGCGTCGGATGGCTCATGTAGGCTCATGTAGGAAGGTGGAAATCTCCGCCCGAGCTCCCCCCAGCGGCAAAACCCGCCATCTTTATAAGCGGCCCTCCTCCCATGGCAGCATCTTCTTCCTCTCTTGTCCTCCCCTTTGTTCCCCACTGTAAGCCCGTTGAGTGATAATGGAGTTGGTGAGCTGGTGGCCGTCGCTGTGGTCTCCTTCCTCCAAGGGCTTTGTCTCCGTTCCCCTAGCTTCGGATCTGCTCCGACGCGGTGCTGCTCCATCTTCTGCCGGGCTTTGTGGAGGCAGTCGTCTTCCTCCTTCATCCTCTTCATCTCCGGTGGTGCGGTTGGTGTTGGTGGCGGAGGATCTGCTTCCTCTCCTTCTAGATCTGCTACCTCTTCACTAGCGGCTCTTCTTCTTCTTTGTCTTGCGCACCTCCTACTCTCCGACGACAACCCCGAGGTGAAATTGACCCCAATCCCTCACTCCGATGATATTAGGGTTTTGTTTGACCTTAGGGTTTTGATTTGGTCTATGAAAATGATGTACAACCACATGTGGTTCATTTCAAATTTGAGTAGCAATTTCATGCTGAGGCCACAATCTTTGCCTATGATGCCAGTTAAATTGTTATGTCCATGTTGAAGCACTTCATTGGCTGGACATTTGAGATCCTCAATTTGGTTTAGAAAACCGAAGGTCTTCAATGCCCACCAATGCACTATTTCATTTATGAAAATATGACTGAGGCTAACTGTTAGACTTTTCTCTCTTCCTCTGCCTACATCTAGCGGCCATTGATGTGAATGAACCTGTGATTTCTGCAGCTTTGATTAAGTTTACTACCACTAAGGCACTTACAATGCAAACAATGTAGAAAAATGGGTCCTTACTATGTGGTTTTTTAGGGGAGGAACCCTAGGATTTACATGAGTTGGCATGAATGCAATCTGTAAGTGCTTGGGTACTCTAATGCTAGGTAGATGAAGTACAAAACTATGATCAAGTTGTTCATGATTACAATGCATCAATTGGGGCTTCATCTGTGTCCCAAAAAGTCCTTCCTAGTCATTAGTACTGTTGTGCTGATTGGTACAGCAGATGGTAAGCAAGGTAGTTGGAAGAATGTGCTTATTGTGGCTCTATGTTTGATGGTCTTTGCTTTTTGGAAGAAACTTACCATGTCTGCCTCATGTAACTGCAATGTGTAGGCCAATGATGACAACATCCTTCTCATGATTAGCTGGCTCTATCTTTTGCTTTGTTGCCTATTTTATTCTCTGTGATTCGTGGTTTCCTTTTATGTTGTTGCAAACTAGAACTGATCTCTGTGTTGTTGATCAATATTGCCTATCTGTTCTATTTTTGTTTCTTTGGAGCCAACTATGATTAACTCATGCATGACATCAGTAATTAGTCTGATGCTAATTTGTTGTCACTACTTTATCATTGGTATTGTTGTAACCTTCTCTTTGGACAATATAAATGTTAATGAAACTATCTCTATTCTGTTGTTGTGCCCTTATTCTATCTTGCTTGATGTTTGTGTTTCTTGGGCCATGCCGAGCTTGGCAAAAATCAAACACAATCTCGAACCGGTAGTTAGAGGCAGTTGATGATGGACCTGACTGCTGCGGTACAAGATATCAAAACGGGGGTTGTGCACTCTGAGCCAGGCCATGGCTGGCTAGGGGCTGGCCTGCGGGCCAAGCCACCCACACCACTCAAATCAAACACGCCCTAAATTTTCTCCATCCGGGCTCTCGTCCTGGGCTAAGCAGGCAGCTCTCCCTCACAGAAGTCAGTCTAGTCTCCTTCAAGTCAAGTCCCAGGCCTGGCCCATATAACTTGATAAATGGTCAACTGGCCGACTAGTCTTCCTCTCAATAAAAAAAAAAAACAAAGGGAAAAACAAAAAAACTGGCCGACAAGTCCCCACGGGTCCTCCGGTGTCTGGCTCCTCGGCCATTCTCCCGTTCTAATCCGCCAGAGCCCAGAGGAGGCAAGTCGTTCTCGCATCTCGCGCGCCTCGTGAACGAATCCCTCACCCCACAATTAAAAGCAAGCAACCCCCGCTCCCCACCTGCGCTAATTAATCACATCACGAGATCCCCTTTCTCCACCTCCTTCGCCTCGACCTCGCCTCGCCGCGCTCCCACCACCCGGCCGCCTCGCTCGCGACGCACCCAGGCGCCCCCGCATCCCGCGGCGCCGGATTGGGTTCCGCCGGGGATCCCGCGGCGAGCCTCGCCGCCCGCGCCGCAGGTCAGTTCCTCCATTCTCTCTAACCCTTCGAATGTGGACGTTGCTGCGCGCTCGACCGATGGGCGACGTGCTCCGTTGCCATTCCGGGATTGATGCGGAGAGCGAGTGGATGATGGCAGCGGGCAATGCTGTCTTTGCCGCGTTGGTCTTTGCAATTTGTCAACGCCGCTTCTTTCCTATACTTAGGCTCAGTTTAGTTCCAAAATTTTTGGTAAAATGGGCACGGTAGCATTTTCGTTGTTATTTGGCAAATAGTATCCAGTCATAGTCTAATTAGGCTTAAAAGATTCGTCTCGTGGATTTCGTCTAAACTGTGTAATTAGTTTTAATTTTTATTTATATTTAATACTTCATGTATGCGTCCAAAGATTCGATGTGACGGGGAATGTGAAAAATTTTGCAAAATTTTTTGCAAACTAAACTGGGCCTTAATTGAGCGGCAGAGTTCCTGCTTTTTCTTTCAAAAAAAAAAAATTTGTCAACGCCGCTGGGGTTTGACTTTGCGTGAATACAGTTTTCAATTGGGAGCTCCAATGGAGTGACTGGCCTGTGCTGGTGGGCGATATCAATTTGGGCTGCTGACGCGTGAGAGGGCACCAAAGCTCTCTGGTCAAACTCTTTGAGCTGGACGTTGGATAAGATTAGGTCGCCCAGTGTACTGTAGTTACGCTCGCCGGGTCGCCTGTTAACCGGTCTATTAGAGATTGGCTGGAGACCTACGCTTGCCTTCATCACATGCTACGCTTTGTCTTTAGCTCGGTGCCAGTTTAAATGGTAGTAGTTATAACTGATAGTTAGTCATGGATTTCTGTGGCTCAGTGGTCCAGTACTAGTTTTTTCAATTCCTGGATCGGTGTACGTGCTAGTCAAACATGAGGCTGTTGGTTTAATGTGATCACACATTCACACCTGGTTGCCTTGGCGGTAACATCACCTGTCCCCTTTCTCTCTCTTGTGTTGGAGCTTGATAGTGATTGCAGTATGGAGTTTGATAGTGATTGGCTTTACAATCTCTGGTGGAAGGGACACTGGAGACTTTTTAAAATTTAGATATGGTGCATTTTCATTGTCTTTTTATGGTGGGAGATGGCTGTAGATACAAGATTAAATTTAACTGGTCAATGTGTCAAATTCTGAAGTGACCAACAGTTTTACTTTATTCTATTTGAGGTTTGATTTGAATGAGAATTCAAAGTTCTGAAAGAACTGAATTGTTAGTATCTAGCATGCGTACTGTATGCCCTGATCTGTGTTAATAAATCTGTGTACAATCAACATATGCGCGCGTGAAGTCCGATCCTTTGCAGAGCATGTTTCTGGTTCTGCTCCTATAGTCCTTCGTGAAATAACTGTTCTGTTTTAATAAATATGTACATTTAACATATCGTGAAATCTGAACCTTTGCAGAACATGTTTCTAGCTGTGTTCCTGCAGTCATATGTGACAAAATTTAGAGGAGCTCTGATGTATCTGGTGTTCCTATTGTACTTGACTAATCATGTTATAAACTTTCAGTTGCACGAAAGTAATTTCTTTGTGCATAATTTTTAACATAAAATGGGATAGAACATCTAGAATGTATCAGTTGTTCCATGTGAAAAACACTCATGGAAATCAATCTAAGAGAATATCGGTAAGTTTTGAAGTTTAGATGCAAGTACGGGTGTTGTTTTAACATGACAATGCAAGTACGGGTATTCTTTGGTGGAAAGTCCTTAATTTGCATCCACAAGAATAGGTTAATCCTAGCATGTGAACCCTGCTTTGCTATGGGTTTTAGGTTCAGGCAATTTCCTGACCGCTTTATCAGTTCCTGTATTTAACCAAGAATTCCCTCCAGGCTTCTAATTTTTTGGTCAGTCGGTACAATTGGTCAACATGCGATTGATCCCTTGGTACCATTATATAGAGCACCAGGACATATGCATCCTATGCGTACCCCAGCATATGGAAGCTAGATGCAGCATGTGGCTCAGCTGACCCGACGCGCATAGAATGCAATAGAGCCGATCTAATGCTGCAGTAGAGTTAGGGTACCAGGCAGGTAGCAAAGAAGCGAATGGATCATGGGGTAGGTGGTTAGCCTAACAGACTACGCGTTTCTTTTTCCATTTTTTGGTTTGTCATCAATTTCTTGGGTAAAAGGGAGCAATATTAAAAAAACTATAGTCTCAATGGTTGGTCATTATAAATTTATGCTATCTAATCATTTGGAAGGTAAAACATGTGCCAAGGCAAAGGAAATTGTCATAGGTCACTATTGTTCTATGGCTTGGTCCATCGATCTTCCTGACATTAATTATCAGTTCCTGACAGCTATCGACATGTTCCCAATCAAGTAGCTCTATTTCTGACATCTTGACATGCCGATTTCAGTTTCCGACCGGCTTTCCTGATTTCGATTTTGTTTTCAGGTAAAAATGTGAAATTGGATGTGGTTAAAGCTTTTCCCTAACATTTTCATCCCTACTATAAACTATTCAGAACCTGATAATTAAAATTCCTTTTGAGCTGGGTCTGATGAAACTGTAGTCGTGATGGTGATGTGGCTGAGCATAGATGCTCTATTAGGAGTCAATTTTAGAGTAAAGAAAGATGTTGGTGCTTCAATATTGGTTGTAAACTGGTTCGCATGTTAGTTCTTGTTAGTGACTGAGTGGCATTCGTGACATTATAACAAGGAAATCAATGTTTCACAATAACTGGCTAGCAATATATATGCATCATGTCTGGAGCATGCTGAAGTCATTGAATTATCCACATAGTGATAAATTCTGCTTAGTTCTGTTTGTTCGATACAGGAATTTGTAACATGAAAATGGCAATCCTCATTTGGATTTGGCAATATACTTTTAGACACCCACAGCTCATATATTTGATCGTTTGAATTGACATTATAACATAAATCAGATTGCCACAATTGTGAAGTATTTACTCAAACCTGTTCTAAAGTTGATTGAGTTGTGCTTGACACATTTACATATTGTTTATACAAGCTGAATAGTAACATCTGGTCTTTATGAACATGTCATTGTGATCCCATAATCTGCTGGCATCCTTTTTTTTTTGTTTTTCTTGTTGTTCTTAGAATTTGTAAGCATTTGTTTTCTGTAAAGAATTCGAGGCCTCGCCACATGTCTCAAAAAAATAAATTTCATAATTCCCAATTTTTAATTGTCCGGATATTATGTTCAATTTGTTTCCTTGTTCATTTAAACGTAGGGTGGCCTTGAAGGATGATAATTGAAGCAAAATGATTCTCTATTTCACCATATTTTGGAGATGGATGATCTGCCAAGGGATGAAGGAAGATCCCAGACACACCCTTCAGATCGGAATTGGCCCTCCCATTTGGAGCAGAAGTTCCAGTCCCTGTCCCTGACTAAACAGGAAAGGAATTTTGACTCTGCATATTCTTCCCTTGATTCTAGGGAAGTTGGTCATTCATTGCAGGCTGCTCAGACATTATGGTCTAGTGGATCCCTTTCAGGTCCAATACCCAATGGTTTTTATTCCATTATTCCGGTATGGGAAGCCTTTTTATGACATTAACTTGTTAAAAGATTATGAGTAACTTGTTTTGGCACTTTAGTTCGTTCGTTGACTCTGAATGTTGCAGGAAAAGAGACTCAAGGAGCGTTTCGATACCATACCTTCTCCTGATGACCTTTATTCTCTTGGAATAGAAGGATTTAAGGCTGAGATTATCCTTGTGGACATAGAAAGAGATAAAAAACTATCTGCCTTAAAGCAGCTATGCACAGCACTGGTAAAAGGATTGAATTCAAATCCTGCTGCAATGATAAAAAAAATTGCAGGTTTGGTAAGTTCTTCGTGGGTTTCTTTACAAAATGTAGGATGATCATGCCAACTTTTTACCCCCTTCAGAGTGCTGCAAGATTCATCCTTGTGATAGATTGCCTTAAAATGGTTTACATAGAGTTTTCCTAGTTGAAACCGTTCCATTTCTACTTCTGCTCATGTATTTGGTGATTTGTAATTTTGGTGCTTGAAGTATATGAATGATCTTTCGTCTTTCCAAACCATTGATTATTTTTTATTCTTCCTACCTATATAAATGCCATATTAAGTTTTTATTACTTCTCTTTAACTTCAGTTTTTTAATGATAATTTCAGGTTTTTGACTTCTACAACCGACCAAACCCACATCTCAGTCCTGCAAGAACTTCCTCTGAAGAACTTTCTCATTTCTTAGAAAATAGAGGAGTTCAATTGCTGGGACAGATAAGACATGGATCTTGCAGGCCCAAAGCTATATTATTTAAAGTCCTTGCTGACTCAGTTGGTATAGATTCTAAACTGCTGGTGGTATGTTTTTACCTTCCATCAGTATGTATGAACATGAAATAGTATTAATCTCTTCAAATGGAATTTCATAATCCTAACTTGTGCAGGGCATTCCAAATGAAGAACCTCATGGATATGATGATTCGTCCAAACATATGTCTGTTGTGGTCATGCTGAAATCTGCGGAGTTTCTAGTTGACCTGATGCGTTTTCCAGGACAACTAGTTCCATTTTCATCCAAAGCTGTTATCACATCCCATATGTCTGCAGCTGGAGAAAGTGATTCAGCCGACTATGATTCCTGTGACTCTCCTCTTGAACCAAATAGTCCTCTATGTGGTCAAAGGTATACTTGTGAATATCCATTTGAGTGGTATTTGGTAGTAGTTCTTTTTGGTCCCATGACTCTAGTATTAATGTATTAACAGCCTGTAACTTTGCCATTTAGTTTTTGAACTATGTGCATGGAATTGCAAATCCGTACTAGGGTGTCATATTTTCCAACTCTGCGTCTTGTAATTTGATGTAGAACCAAGTTGCTGGAATGCTACACATCCACAATGAGAGTAATTGGAACTGATAGATTTACTTTTCTTTCGTGCTACCATTGGCACAACAAGAGCATTGATTGTTTCCAATGTTGTGTGTTGAACTTTTAATGCTGTAACTTATGAGATTTTTTCTTCATGAGCCTTCTTGTTTTATAAAATTTACTCCAGTTTACCTTTTTATAATGTTTTAGATGAAACATTGAGAATTTTTGTGATGTTTAATTTGTCTTATTTAAAGCACCGTCAGTTTACTTTTTGTGCTTCTGCTTTTGAGAAATTTGTGTGTTTGAAACTTAAAATGCTATTTTGGTTGCCAACTTGACATTTGGGAACAATTCTGTGATGGGCGTAGATTGGTTGGCGGTGGATTGCGTAGATTATAGTGGAAGGAGGTAGGAGGATGAGTGATAGAAAGGCGACGGAGACCCATGGTCGCAAGGAGAGGCCGGCGGCCTAGAGCAAGTGATGGCGTAGGATGATAGAGGAATTACCGATTATACGCAAGGGGGTTATATATATAGCCTAGTCTAGCTGTACCAGGCAAGGGATCCGTAATACAATCTAACACTCCCCCGCAATCAGAACGAGAGTGGAACAAACGCCCAGACTGGAACGGAATTCTAGAAAGACAGAACTAGGTAACCCCCTGGCGAAGATGTCCGTGTACTGAGAAGTACTCCCTCTATTCCAAATTATAAGATGTTTTGGTTTTTTTTATATACATAGCTTTTGCTATGCACTTAGATATACACTATGTCTAGATACATAGTAAAAACAATGTATCTAGAAAAGCCAAAACGTCTTGTAATTTGGAGCGGAGGGAGTAGTATGGACATGAAGAACTCGAATAGCTCCAGTAGTCACCTTATCACGAACAAAGTGCAAATCAATCTTGACATGTTTAGTGTGTTGCAACACTAATGTTGTCGCAATACACATGAACAGATTGCCGAATAGGACAATGAAGCTCCTTAAGTAACATCTGAAGCCAACAAGTTTCAGCAATAGCATTAGCAACAGCTCGGTATTCAGCCTCAGCACTAGAACAGGAAACCGTGTGCCAAGGCACAAGTTTATCACCATGAAAAACACCATAGCCGGATGTGGAGCACCGAGTATCAGGGCAACCGACCCAATCGGCATCACAGTAAGCCACCAAGGAGGTCGGAGTAGTGTGAAAGAGCTGAAGACCATGATCCCAAGATACCGAAGCACCCGCTTGACCATATCCAGCGCCAAGGGCAGTGAGAAGCACTTGTGGAGGGCAGCCATGTAGCCAAACCGTCCGTTGAGCCTGCGAAGAACAGTGAGAACAAGTGTCCGATCAAGGACCGCCTCCCCCACGTCGGCCAGCCCTGATGAACAGATCACCTTGGACGAAGGTGCGGAACTCAGCGTTGAGGTTCATGGCACGTGTTTCCTTGTTGCTAATAAATTGCTCCTTAAGAGTAAGCCAAACTTGGCAAGCAGTAGCGTTGGTCGTCATGACGAGCTCAACCAAGTCGGAGGAGATTGCTATAAAGCCATGAGAGCACCATGCAATCTGTGTGCTGCCAGTGGATGTCGGTAGCAGTGTCATCATTGACATTGGTTAGGACGTACTTGCTGAGCGTGTTGAGAAACAAGCCCCTCCGGTGGCTGTAGTTCATGGAGAGAACATCGGGGTGATAGGGATTAACGGCTTCATGTTGACCACAGAGACCTGGGCATGAGGAGCAGCGGTGGCGGCCGCGGTCTGTGCACAGCATAGGTTCGATATGCTTCCTCCTCAGCGTGACGGCTTTCCTCCTGTTGGAGGCATTTGACTTCAAGACGGGCGGTCTTTGCCGCACAGAGCTCAGCAGCCCAGTGTTCTTCCTTGATGTGCTGGGTTTCTTTGTAAGTCATGCCCACTACTGGGGGGCCGTTTGGACCTGTGACAAATTCATTAATAAATGCAAACCGAACGTTTCAGGGTGGAATTAAATTGTGGTTACTTTGAATTTCCTTGCTATGGTCTATTGGTCTGTGGTGAGCACTGTAGCCGACCCCCCTGTGTCTTTTTCAGGCAAGAGCAAGATGACGGCAATAGATCCTTCAAAGTCCTCACACTACGAAACATCATGCTCAAATCGACAAATTCTATGGAGGGTAAAATGAGTGGGTAAGCTATATAATCAAGCTTGTTCAGTGGTTTTATTTTTCTTTTGTTCCCATGTTTACTGGTTTTCTCATTGTACACTTAGCTGCAAAATTACTCATTTAGATTTTTTTCCTTGTGCTTTTCCAGTTCATCGCATAGTGAGCCAAATGTTGCAAATGCCTTCTGTGGTCACAGCCGCGATAAAGTTGTGAATGAACATCAAAGAACTGCAAGTTCAAGGTTCTCTTTTTGATATTGCATATCTTAGTAGCAATTCTCATTGAATGGATAAAAAATGACAATAATGTTTCTAGTTTTAGTTTGCCTTCGGTTCTTTTCTGCCAGGCTGCCACAGCTCGTACTGCCTAACTCTAATCACTCAGGCAGTGGCGGATCTAGGTCTAGGTCTGCTGTGGCTGCATCCCTAGGTGGCTAGTTCCATAATCCTACCAAAATTTCATTAAAAAAAAACAAATACAAAGGACCTAGCAAAGAACACATAGATGCAGCCACAGGCGTGATTTGTTTCTGACACCACCCATCTGCATACAAGTCAAGCTTTGGGATCAGTATTCATTAAATTATCCGCATGAAAATTGTGTCAGCATATGTGTCGTCACTTTAATTATAATTTTGTTATTAAAACATGATAACTTATAAGGGCAGCTCCAACAAAGAACTTTTGAGCTACCTCTAAGCATTTTTTTTCATATTTTAATAGAAGAGAGAGAAAAACTAGCTCTTGATCAAGAGCTAGACTCTTATACACATTCCAAGAGTCATTGCTAAAAGTTAACACTATCGAAGATGTTGGCTTAGAGCTAGTAACTAGCTCTTACTGTTGCGGGTGCCCTAACAAAAGTATTTGGAGGCAAATCTGCTGATGATTTCATATAATTGATTGGTATTTGTACCGATGTAGGCCTACTTTTATTTAGTTTGATTGCATGCATTCAAGGTGGATCTATCTTAACTAGATGGGGGTACTATATATAAATTACTAATTGAATATTTTGGAATTTGAAATTTCAAGAAACTCTTCTAATACCAGTGGCATGTGCTATGACATAAACTACAAAACTTCAATAGCTCTTAGCTATTGGGATGTTATAAGTGCACTTTCAGTCCTTTGCATCCAAGCTTTGTTTTAGTTCCTCTGCTTTAAGACTTGGCAAATTGTGGGTATTTTTGTTTGTTTATTTATCTCTGTCCTTACCCTTTGGATAGAAAGTAACAAGTAGCATGAACATGACAAGACATGAGATGCAGTTGAATTTTTGCTACATGTAGCTGAGTGATGTACTTACTGCTTGGCTCTACATGGCATCTGACAAAATCCTCGATGTCCCATTGTCATTACTTGCCTTTCAAGCTAATTTTGCTGTCCGAAACCCTAAAATGGAATTAAGGTTTATTTAGAAGTACAGCAAGTGATTAAAATGGGTGGACAGAAGTAAAGGTGCTGTAAGTGCAAAATGTCCTTGTTACGAATGTTCTATGGAAGCTTTATCTGCTAGTTATTTTAGTTCTACTTTCTACTGCATTGTATGACATTTCCTTCTTATATTCATATAAAATCCCAACATAGAATATGGATTTCTCATAGATAAGGTTTCTTTTCCTCAAATACATTTCTTTGTTCCTGTAGTCCAGAGCATCCACTGTCCAGAGTTCGTGGGCGCTCAATGCTGGGTGATAGACAATATGGTGGTGCTGTAGCAGTGTCAAGGTACCTCAGTAAGTTTCTTTTGTGTACTTTTCAATCTGAACCAACCAGAAAAGGCAAATTCTGATCCTCATTGTTTTAGTGCCCAAACAGGCATTTATTGCTACATCCGCGGTGCCTCTCATTTCCCATATAATGTGAAAAAGAATCATGGACAGAAAATGAACAATGGCCAATTCGGTTTTAACGACACACTAAACTCTAATACCTGTTTAATTTTACATCGTCGAAAAGTACAATTGATACCCCCCCCCCCCCCCCCCCCCCCCCCCCTCCCCCCCTAACACACACACAAAAAAAAGTGCAAACTGACCTGTTTTTGGCCTATGTGTCTCCTGAGTCTGGACCTTGTGGCACCCCTCATAACAATGGCTGCGGGCTCTATATGTGTGTAGGTAACCTTTTTTTAGGAAAGAAAAGCGTTCATCTTCTTCCTTATGGCTATTCTCCTCTCCAAATATAGTCTCCATCAGTAGAGAAGACAACATGTTGCTTCGTTGCCTCTAGTGGAGTAGAACTTACAAATCCATGAAATTACTGGCTTCAGCATGAGCATCGATTTTTTGCATCCATGCAATCGTTTTTTTTTTTTAAAGAACAACACCCCCACTGTTAGGAATTTTTATTAAACCTAAAAGAACCAACTGTACAAAAGAGAGAGAACAAAAAAAACCACAGCTAAGAAGGAAACAGGTAGCCTGAGGTAGGCTGGGCCAAACTATGTACACAAATCTATCCAAGAAAGGAAGAGAGCGCGCTTGTTTTCAGAGATCCTGTGAGCTTGTAGGCGCGCTTCATCAATGAAACCTGTTTTCCAAGCAAGGAAGGATGATTGGCCTCTACTAAAAATGAAGTTGTTTCTTTGCTTCCAAATTTGCCAAGCACTGATGGTAAAAGCTTCCATGAAAAAAGGGTTTGAGCACCCCTCCTTCGCTTCCAACAGCATATGAAAGAAATCCATCGCAAGGTTCCACTGAACACCAAGCAATCATAGCCATTGACTCTTCTATTATTTTAAACTTATCCCTCACTGGTCCTCGACACGACCTGCAGAGTGGCTGCTTTGTGACAAACGCATGGTACCAGCAATCCTGCTTTGTGATATCTTATGTTCGAGAAATAAAATCTATGCAAGTTTGTACTGCCTTCAGTGCTGTAAAGCTAAGTGTCATTTGCCACAACAGATGAAAAAGAATCACGTTATCGCCCATCCTTTGACAGGCAAAACTTATTTGAGAAAGCTAGTTTACAAGCCCATAGATTCTGTGGTTCAAAAAGACCAGCTTTCCTTTCTTTGTTGAGCCTCTTTGGCTAAGTTCGAGTTCCCCTTCTTGCCCTTCTCAGGCTCTGTACAGTTTTTCTGTTGTTTGTTTCGTTTTCCTCTCTTAGTTTGTACGGTTATTCAGTTGCTTCGTTGTTTCTTTTTTTTAATAAAATTCTTACAGTGGGGGCCTCCCTGCTGTATTTGCAGTAAAAAAACAGATGAAAATGAATCATGTTATCGCCAACAAGATAATTTTATGTAATATGTGGAGCGCCATTTCTGAGCTTGGCATGTGCTCCTCAGTTCTGACATGACCTTCATCGCACCTTTGATGCTGTGCTTCGCTAGACAATGTCTCGTTGCTGATACTACTGGCCAAGGTTTGCTGCTTCTTGCATCACACATACCTTGCCATGCCTCGCTTGCCCTATAGGTTTGGGCTTGTCACCCTGAGGAACTTGTGATAAGGTTACAGCTTTGTAGAAGTTGATTTATTTGTTGGAGACATATTTTCTCTTATTCTTTGTCACAGGTTTTTTGACTTTGTGGAAGGGGATCACTTATCTGTATACCCTTTAGTTATATACTGTTTTTGTGAGCGTTGGGGAGGCAGAAAAAATAAAAGGGTCAGCAGCAGAATCCTTATAGCAGTAGAAATAGAAATTATATGAGCTTAACTTTGATAGCCAGCTTACCCTTGGGCTATAAATGGTTTAACACTAGTGCAATCAATATTTTTTAATCCAGTAGTACTGCTTTCTTTTGCCCTAATTAAACATATTTTGCTTGATTATAGGTCAGATGGCGCATCAACATCGAATACACATAGAGCACGGAGGAGTACTAATATTACTCCTGAAATCAGTGATGATATTGTGAGGTTGGCAAAGATGGTTTTCAACTCTGATTTGTCTCAAAATAATGGTCAGCTGCTAAGTCCAGTGAAAACACAGTGATTTTGGTTTTATTACTGTACAACACAACTTCGCTAAAATCCTCGGTTTCCTTTTAAGATGCAATAGGATGGGTTTTTTCCTTTCTGAACAAACAATGAAATGAATGAAAACAAACAGTTGGTATTTTAAACATTCACTTGTATAAAAATTTGATAGTTCAGTAACTTATGTCGATTCAGATGTCTTTTGTCTTTTCTAGTTCTTGTGCTACCTAAGAAATATGGTTTGTAATGTTCAGGAATTATATGTTGAGGTTTACTTTTATTTTGGTCCAAAGTTTGAGTCATATAACACCTTACATCTCTGCATCAAATGACCTATTTATGTTTCTTTTCTAATTGCCATAAATTAATTCAATCTTTTTTGTGTTCATTTCACTTTTTGGCCATTTAGTTTTTCTTGAAAAAATGTCACAGAATTTTTATATGCGTTTTGTTTGTTTGGCTAATTGGCCATAAGCAAGTTAGGAACTTCTCCCATAACAATTTTTTGCTCTTATTTATTTGGAGACATTATATGCCCTGGCTGACTTTGAAGTGTGTTTTTCTTGTCTTCAGAGCAGTTCGAGCAATGAGTGAAAGCATGAGACAAAATCGACTTTCAAGGGGGCAGAAAGATGGTAGTCTTGGTCCCTCAAATGACTCACTGAAACATGTATGCTCCATTCGCTTGTTTATGTCGTGGATCATCTGAAAGTATATTTCTGTCGTGGGTCGTGTGCTCAGTTTATGTCGCCCCATTCACTTGTTTGATTTTCATTTTTCCTAAATACTTATACGCAATGATAGTTGTGATTTACTATTTGACACTTCACGACATGCCATAGGTTGTCTGTATTTTTTCTTTTGTTTTTTCTTATTTTTTAAAGCTTCCTTGATTAATTTTGCCACAGGACATTCAAAACGTGTCATCGTTGCTGGAAAACATCGGAAGAACTGATCTTTGCTGCTAGATGCTACAACTTTGTATAGAGTCGATACTAAACAGAGTTTAGTGTCCTGCAGCAAATGTTTTTAAAAAATTGATCTTACTAGACATTTTGCTGGACACTAAATCATGTCCAGCAGCAATATACATGATTTGGTAGTGTTCAGCAACAAAGATCTGTGTTTCCGATGTCTTCTAGCAAAGGTGACATGTTTCGAGTGTCATGTCGTGCATTAAAGAATTTGTATAGACAAATGCACGTGTGTGATTTCTACAAAAATTTGGTCAATGAAGATGTTGATATCATTATTAAAGTAGTAATCTAGAGAGAGTTTCAATGCACGTCTGATGCTTTGTTCACATTTTATTCATGTTCTGATGCCTGGGTTCGACGGTGTAAGAGATTTCCTTTTCCAACTGAAATGAGATTAGTTTCCAATTTTTTATGGAATCATAGTTTATGTTTCTCAAACTCATCATTAATTCAGGTGTTTATTCCTTTGCGGAAAGGACTATCTGCTTAGGTTTTCTTTGTTGTCATAGCTTGTGATCTCCATTGATTACGTAACCACATTAGGGTGCCACCACCGGTTAAGTGGATGCTAGCAAAATTCTTCTAAATGCCATTCACAGGTGTTGATTTATAAGATACCTAGTTTTGTTGCTTTTCACACCTACAGCAAACACATATGTATTAAAAACCAATGAGTTACCTATATGAATCTAAGTATCAAACATCTGCTATGCTCATCAGCTCATCAAAGGGATTACTTCCTCTGATTGGAAATATAACTCCATCTAGGTTTGTCCTAAGTAAACCTTTTTTCTTCGAATATAAATATCTAAAATTTTATATAGATGATAACACAAGGTTTTACTATATTCGTTATAAAAAAAAGCTTTCATAGTATGTAACTCCTTCCATTTGAGATGATATGTTTTTTTATAGATATTGTTAGTCAAAGAGTCATAGTGGACTAGTGGAGACTGTTGATGTTGTAATAGACTTATATTTCTGACTGGAGGAAGCAAGGGAGTAAGCCACTTTACGGTTCCAATAGGTAGATTCATCTTCTTCATTCAGAGTGCCGAGGGTGCAGGTCGCATGACAGTCTTTTAACTTTGTTTCATTCATATTTGTAGAGTAGCATATACATGTTTGATTCCTATTTTGTGTGTGTAATATATATATGGGCATTAAGGAAGAAATGGATCCATGCTATATACTTAGTTGATTACAAATAGTACATGTTATTGTTATGTGGTGCCGCACTTATGCTAGGCACCACAAGCAGGGTGGGGATTGGCACAAACCAATTAAGCTAGGAGGATTAGGAGGCTTACTATTGCTTAAGAATCAAGATAAGTTAGATAAGATCAGTTTGTTATGCTAAGTGATTGTTTTTGTTGGTTTGTTGCACGAGGCGTATTCTATATAAGATGCGATGCCCACGAATAAAGCAAAGCGGACGTTATCTCCTATCCTTCCCTTCCTTCTCCTTGGTGCTTCGCACCACCCTACTCCATGCTGGGGGATGAAGTTACAAGTCTCATCCTCCTGTTGAAGGCTACAACCTTATATCGAACCCCTCCACTGCAACCCTCAACATAGGACTTGTTCATTTTAATTTCAGAGGAAATTCCATGCTGAAGTATAAACCTAAATTTCTTAGGAAGTACTGTTGTAAAGGTGTTAGGCAGTGCCTATTAATTGGCCTTGCTTAGGTGGCCTGTATACAAAGGAGGAAGGTGTGTGAGGAGATATCCTAAAGGAGAAAGGGGCAAGTGAGGCAATCCACTCAGCCCGGCCCAATACAAGATACCCTAAGCCGCTTGCCTCTACAGCTACAGCCGCCATCCCTTGCAATTGTGATTGTCGCCCTGTATCACCCCCTACCTTTCCCCACCACCGCCACCGCCGCGGAGGCTGAATCAGGCTGTTCGCATCAGATTGTCGCCCCGTATCACCCCCTACCTTTCCTTATCAGCGCCACCGCTGCGGAGGCTGAATCAGGCTGTTCCCAACATCGTTGATGCCAGATCTGGCCATTCCTGATGTGTATATAGCTGGATGTTAGCCTCCACTGGTGTCCCTCTCCCTCAGTACCACTGCTGACGCTGAATCTCACTGTCCTTGCCTCCATCGCTGCCGCAAGACCTGTGCTTCCATCTTTGGAGTTAGATCTGTGATTCCATCACTCCCTCTTGCCTTCACCGCAAGCCTGAGGCCCAGCCTGGCATGACCACTAGCCTTACCGCCTAGGCTCCTGTTTTGGAAGATGGCTGCCAACCCCACCAATTTCAGTAAAATCACTGCGGTAAGAGATTATCTGTCATCTTGCCTTTTAGAACACCAAGAGAGACACATATGTGCATGTTGAAACCAGGTATTGTAATATGTCACTGCAAACACAGAAAGCTTGGTAAAAAGGGGGAAATATTAAAATTTTGTCTCATGTGACATTTCTTAACTTGGATGATTTTGGAGTGGTATATTTGCAAATTCCAGAGTAATTCAACTACACATGCCAACATATTCTATGCCTTTTATCCAATACACCCAAAATTATTTTTAAGTCTTGATTACTTAGTTTTGTGGTTTAATTATTGCTGTAATCCATACTTTATGTAGGAACCTGCTGGTGACTCCAATGACGATGAAGTATCCACAAGACGACCAAGTGCACTGGAGGGTTTGAGAAGACAATTTAATAGTCAGAAAGCTGTGTCATTGCCTTCGTCGCCCCATAGGTCAGGTATTCTTGGCTCTGACCTCGGGAGCCCATCTGACTATACAGAAGCAGATCTGGTGGCAACCTGGAATGAGGTGTTGCAGTCTTCACCATTTCTGAACAAACCTTTATTGCCATATGAGGAATGGTGCATTGAGTATTCAGAGATTACTGTTGGCACTCGTGTGGGAGTAGGCAAGTAATATTCCCTGTTATCAAATATTTTTTATATTTTTGAAGCACTTCATCATCTGAAGTCTTTTGGAGTCAGATGCATCATCAGAAGTTATGCTTATTACTCCCTCAATTCCAAATTATAAGATGTTTTGACTTTTCTAGATATGTAACTTTGCTATGCATTTAGATATACACTATGTCATAGTAAAAGTAATGTATCTAGAAAAACTAAAACATCTTATAATTTATAGCGGAGGGAGTACTATTTATTAAAAGAATTGAGACAATCATAATGAATCTGAAGTAATAGATGCAATGTTTGCTTTATGTGGCATCTGATCTTGTTGAAGGTAGTAACTCATCTAAAATTTTCTTTAGGGTTTTTTGGAGAAGTCTTCCGTGGCCTCTGGAATGGAACAGATGTAGCTATAAAAGTATTCCTGGAGCAAGATTTAACAACAGAGAATATGAAAGATTTCTGCAATGAGATCTCAATACTTAGGTTTTACTTGTATCTTTTGGCCATTACTTTTCTTATGAGTTGTCTAAAAGATTGTTCTCTTATTGTTTTTTTTTTTTTTTTGTTGCAGCCGACTTCGACACCCCAATGGTACTACCTCCACTGAGCTTTCATTGGTTTAGTTTCAATTTTTTAATTTTGGTTTCAACTTCTGTTAGTATCTGCTGGGTCTTGTGTTCGGAAATGGCATTTCCTATTTCATCAAGAAAAGAACTTATGATATATTTTGAAAAGTATGCTAATCATGTTTATGGGGCTTTGGACTGCAGTCATACTCTTTCTTGGTGCATGTATGAAGCCTCCTCACTTATCCCTAGTCACTGAGTACATGGAAGTGGGTTCTTTGTATAGTTTGATTCACTCAAAAACTCAGAAAACTAAGCTCCATTCGAAGAGGAGGTTAAAGATGCTCCGTGATATCTGTAGGTGAGCATGTTCAATGCCTCTAGCTTTCTGGACTGTTCAATGCCTGTAGTTTTTCAGACTGTTCTGTCCCTTCTATATCTTTTGTGTTCCTTTTTCCATGTCTAACACCATGGTTTGGTTATAATGCTGTACAAGGGGTCTCATGTGCATGCACCGACTAAAGATTGTTCACCGTGACCTCAAGAGTGCAAATTGCCTTGTTAACAAATACTGGACAGTCAAGATATGTGATTTTGGGCTCTCTCGAGTAATGTCAGATTCTGCAATGAATGACAACTCATCTGCGGGAACTCCAGAGTGGATGGCTCCTGAGCTCATCCGCAACGAGCCATTCACAGAAAAATGTGATATCTTCAGCTTCGGGGTTATCATGTGGGAGCTTTGCACTCTTTGTAGACCTTGGGAAGGAATTCCACCTGTTCAGGTAGCCACCATACTTTTCCATGGCTCTTTTTTTTTTTAAAAAAAAAGATAAATTGTCGCTAAATTAAGCCAACTCACATATGTCTCCTATCTGCATGTTAGATCGTTTACTCTGTTGCGAATGATGGGGCAAGACTGGAAATACCAGATGGGCCTCTTGGAAGCTTGATAGCGGGTATGATTTCTGTTCCTTCTATGAAAGGGTAGTTGTTTGTTTGCTCCTGCATCCATTTGGAACTTCCATTGTGGTTTGTCTTGGATTACCAGGTGTTTGTTAATCAACATTATATAATGGACACATGTTGAATTTTTCAAGCATTACCTATAAGAAATTTCCTATCTCTACAGGCGGGTGAAGGTCCTTGTTTTTATCTATTCCATGGAAAGATAGGAGGAAACTGATTGTACATTTTTTTAATACTTTTGACCCTAGAAAAAAACACAGAAAGTCCTTTATCTTTTGTGAACAATACATAAATCTCATACAAGTTTGAATGTCTACCCAGCAATCATACAGAAATGGTACGCCTGTTTGTAAATGTATGATGTTCTAGACTGTGGGAAGTCAACTTTGACCATAGATTTAAGAAATAATATCTGGCTTGTTCACATCGACACTCTTTGGATTTTTCATGAAAAGTACTTTCATAAGATAGTTTTTTTTCCTTACCATTTTCATATAAAAAAACTGTCGATGTACAAAATCTCATACAATTATGAGCACGAGTATTAGTCAGCAATGTATTGTTCAGACATCCATTTATCAAAGCTCACATTTGAAATTTAGGTCACCATCTCATTCTTAAAAGAGGGAATTTTGCTTAACTCTATTCGAGCACCTACTGTTGACCTACCCTAAAAACATGCTGCATTCCTGTTTAACAGATTGCTGGGCAGAACCGGAGAAGCGTCCAAGCTGCCAGGAGATCCTGACCCGCCTTCTTGATTGCGAGTATACCTTGTGCTGAGGTTTTGCTTCGAGTCTATAGCGGTTATATGGGCATCAAACGGTCCGGCTTACATACATCCATTTAATTTCCCATTTCACATACATCATTGAGGATGTAAACTAATACCCTGTACTATAATAAGCAAACTTTTCATAATCTCTGTAATGCTAATGCCCCAAAATTCAAAAAAAAATGGTTTTGCAAAAAAATTCTTGTTCGAGTTTTGTGCGTTTTCCCTTTATTATATCTATATCCTAGACCCCTTGTGAAATAGTGAGATGTCATTTTCATACATCTATATGCGATTTTTCTTTTAACTTTTGATTGACTTTCGGCCGAACCCAACGATTCTTCCTGGACCTGACCCAAACTTTTTTTTAGTTAAGGCATCTTTAGAAGGGCAGGCCTGGTGTAAACGGTAGAGTTTTGTCGTCTGTGACTGGAAGGTCCCGGATTTGAGTTGCGGTTTTCTCGTATTGCACATGCGAGGATAAGGCTTGCCACTAACACCTTTCTTTAGATTTCATACAGAGCGGGAGCTCTTTGCACTAGGTACGCCTTAAGGCCTCTTTACTTTTTTTTCTCCCTACACGGGGCTTGCTAAGCTAGTACTTTTGGACCGGGGCATTCTATGCTAGTGGGCGAACCAGGCGTAGTCCGTTTTTTTTTTTTTTTTTTTTGAGCAAACCTGCTAATTCTGCTGGCCTAGTTCTGCTGAGCAAAATCGCCGCCCAGAACGCGGCAGCTTGAGATGGCCCATCCGTCGCTGGGCTGCTTTGCTCCTTTTCTCTGTTCGCTTGCTGGTTGCTGCTGTCAGAGTCGCCAGGAGACGTCCGCACGCAACTGATGTCCCCTCCTCTCCTCACCTAGCCAAGGAGATTTTTTTATATTTTTAACCTTTTTCAAATAAATTCTAAAACACAGTTACTTTTTTATTTTCAAATCTAGCATGTTAGGTCGCGTCAAAATCCGTGGCAATTTCCTGCTGTGCCCATATTAAATAGGTCTCGTTAGTAAGGCTATCTCCAACAACACTACCTAAAATACAAGATTCATTCGTACTTTGGATAGTGCTATAGGCAAAAGGTTCAATACCTATTCGGCATCTTCTCCAACAACAAGACTCAAAAGAGAATTATTTCTGCAAATAGGTTTCCAAAAGAGAGGACATCCATATTTGGATTGTGTCTCTCAAACAACCCAAAATAAGTTTTCCGTATAAGTACTCTGTTGAAGACTAATTTTAAGTCTCTCACTACCCATTTTAAGTTTAGGTCTCCTTAGACACCGTCGGCACTACTTTTCAAGCTGATGAGCTGAGTTCGACTCCTGGCGTTGTAATTTTTTTCGGCCAGCCACGCATATGAAACTTTCACAGTCGCGCGCTGTAGCAAAGCTACCCGCGCCAGTTTGCGGCTGCATGCGAATTTGGAATCTGATTGCCGCGCCATTTTTTTCGGCCGCTTGGAGCATTAGCATGTGGCGGGATGCTTATTTATACAACACCAATAAACGGAACGGTACGTATTCTACTCCACTGTTGATAAGTTTGCTTGCCACTAGTTCGAGTAAGGTAGCCAAATCTTCATACTCTAGATGGACCTGAACTTGGATCCACCAGAAGATGATAATTTTACTGGGATCGATCTTAACTTGGTTCCACCGTTGGAACACGGCATCGGTAAGTACTTTTTCTATTTCTTTGTGATTAGCATCTTGGTCTTTTTTTTCCTCAAAGAATCTTTTCTTATATGATGTCAAATGGATACTTTCTATATGAAAGTTGTAGCACTTGATGGGATCTATAACTTTATACCGGGGATGAAGATACGACGTTTTCCGCATACACACGGGCGCACGTGAAACGAAGATGGTGGGCAGGCCCGGGCGTGCATCCAAACGTCCATGCTCTTGTATCTCCGAAATAAAATTCCAAGCTGGCCAGTTCTACAAAAAAAAAAACCAAAAGCAGGTGAAAGTAGCATAAGATATCGATGAAACCTTTTATAAATTGGATTAACTAACTTATTCAAATTATTAATGAATTTCTTTCTTAGTGGAAGTTGCTCTCGCTAGAGTGCGGCGCTCAAACTCCCCTCCATACATTTGGCTAGCTTTGGCACAAATACACTAGAGCATGACGTGTTTTCTTTGGCACGTCACAAGTAGGGCACGAGCCAAATGTGTTGTGGCATGCCGCAGCTGCGTTGCAGCAAGTTGCGGCAACAAGCCAAACAGGCCCTAGATACGAGATAGGAACAAAAAGATTCGAAGTTTATTAGACCTCGCCAAATTTACAATTAACGATGGCTCCTGTAAGTAAGTTTTTTCACCATCTTTGGATTAACCTTTTTTGCAAAGCGAGGATAAAAGTGTAAGAAAGATAGTAATAGCGTGTGTTGGGGGGAGCACCTTCGGCAAGCCGCCCCGACGAACCCTTGACTGTCAAGAGGGACGTTCAACGGCTCCCAACGGAAGACCCCGGACAAATAACAACCGTGGCGAAGATTCTCCGACTAAGGTTGCCTTTATCCTATACAACTGCAGGTCCATCGCCAATCATTGAAAGAAACCCCCATCGGAGACAAGACCCTCGCAATGGTTGCTACCTGGTGGAAGAAAGTTAAATGGAAAAACTTAATTCGACACCATAAAAAAAAGATACCGACCTTAGATGAAACAACTTAAAACTATAAAGTTATAAATCTCTTGAAGAGATACAAGTTTTATATAAAAAAAAGTATCTTTATTTGCCACCGTACAAAAAGATATGGTTTTTCGAAGGCAAAAAAAGCATGTGCGATTAATATGCTGCTGAAACTTTATATTATTATTTTTTGATCATCTTAATGATCTCAAATGAAAAAAAACCCCAAAACTATAAATCTGTACTTCCATATAAACAATATCTCCATTTGACACCATATAAGAAAGATATGATTTTTCTAAGGCGACGAGCACTTATACGCGATTAATATGCTGTTGAAACTTTATTTAATTTTTTAAGCATCTTAATGACATCAGATTAAAAACTCAAAACTAGAAAGTTGTATATCTCGTCGAGAGCTACAATTTTCATAAAGAAAGTATCTTCATTTGACACAATATAAGAGAGATACGATTTTTCCAAGGCGACAAGCACATGTACGCGATTAATATACTGCTGAAACTTTATTTAATTTTTTGAGCGTCTTAATGACCTCAAATTAAAAAAAACTTAAAGCTAAAAAGTTATAAATCTCATCGAGAGCTACAATTTTCATATAAAATCGTCTTCATGCGAGATCATAAGAAAACAATATAAATTTTCTAAGTTTGTACCTTGTCGCACCAGTCTGGTTGGCGCGGCGTGCTGCCACGCCAACGAGAGTGGCATGACAAGGATTTTCACGTGAAAATCGTTGTCCGACATGGTAGATCATGCCGTGGCGACGCACGTGGCGCGGCAGCGTGTTTTAGCCGCGCCACTGAAAAGTTCTTGTTTGGTTTTAGTAATTAAGTGACAATCTTAGGTGAACTAATATGTTTAAGTGAGATACACGGGTAATTAGTCCACAGGTACATGTGTGTGAACAACATATACCATGACGGTGATGATGGCTCAAAGATGTTGCAAAGCTCACACATGTGATGATGAAGGAGCTTATTGCACATGAGATATGACATGGAGTCATGTGATCAAGGTGGAGAAGATCAAG
>NW_027097442.1:0-60000 GCF_019320115.1 Miscanthus floridulus
TGTGCTAACTCAGTAATTGCTTTTCGTTGTTCATTAGCAAAGTAGTAGTCACTTTAGCCTTTGAAAAGATATATGCTAATGTTTTGGTCCGCGAGAAATGCGAAATTTTGGATTGCAACTAACCTTTTGTGTTGCCCTCTGCAGAATGCTCTTCTGGGCTACGAGAAGCTTGTGAAGGCCAAGACACAAGTAGTTGCTGGCACGATGTACTATCTCACTGTTGAGGTGAAGGATGGCGAAGTCAAGAAGCTCTACGAAGCTAAAGTGTGGGAGAAGCCATGGGAGAACTTCAAGGAGCTGCAGGAATTCAAGCCTGTTGAAGAGGGTGCTAGCGCCTAAGGTAGATTTGTGCATATTTTACATACTGTCTGAAAGCTATGTTTATTTTACATCCTTAGACCTTGGTGGCTTAGTGATAATACAACGAACAGTTCTTGCCATAGTAGAATTAGATTGGTCCCTTTTTTCAAAGGAAGGGCAGGAGCTCTTCCATTCATTTAAGGTAGAAAGAAAAAACAAGGTTACAGTTGCAGCCCAAATCCTCACAAGTAAAGTACAGCACTACAGCACACCAGGATCAGTACCGAAACAAAAGGACACTGGACATGGAGAAGCAACCAGGCTATCTAATGAAAAGCACATATTGGCCCGTGCTACAACATCATTTGATGAAAGTCTTTATGTTCCATGTGATGTAAATTGCCACGGAACAATTTATATTAGGCTTAGACAATTTAGATTGGTCCTCCGAAACAACCCTGTGGATGAAGATTGCCACGGAACAATTTATATTAGGCTTAGACAATTTAGATTTGTCCTCGAAACAGCCCTGTGGTTCATTTTGTTCCCTTCTGTATGAAATTATAAGCAGTTGGCACAGAACCGGTTTGTTGCTTGGTTTGTATAGCAGTCAGTGATACAGACCCAATTCTGTTCATTGCTGAACAATTTATGTTCCAATCCTTACGAGAGTTTTATATTAGGTTTTTAGCTGTTCACCACTCATTGGGAGTGTTTTATCTGACATTATACATTGATCAAAATCTACAAATTGCAGGATCTCTCGTCTCCACGTGCAATTTGCTGCCTGAAGCGCAAAACAAATTTACAGAATAACGAGCTGCTTCAGAACATGCTAGATCATGCTCCCTTGTGTAATTTCATAAAAAAGTACAGTGCTCTTAATGTAATATCTTTAAATTGCCGTGCCCTGTGTAATATCATGAATAAGAGTTGCTATTATGGATTCTAAAGGTGTATTAACTACCCTACATGGCAGAATTCCCATATTACTTTGCTGAAGTCTTTGTTGGAATATACATGGCAGAATTCTCATATTGCTTTGCTGAAGTCTTTGTTGAAATGTTGCATGCAGAATTTTTTGTCACATGACAATCCCATCCTATCTCAGCTTAGACAATTCAGATCATATCTTGTAAACCAAGCAAGCGCCTGGATTGCAAAGTCAGCTACACCAGATGACCTGAGAGAATATGCTTGTGATGAGGTCGAAGCTGTTTGAGTGCCCTAGACTTCAGGATAATCAAAAGTCTTGTGTTGGAATCCGGTTTGTTCTTCGCTTAGGATGGGTGTGATTGTTGCGTTTGACATCTATAGCTCAGAAGACGAGCTATCACACACGAAAATTTGCGGGGGCCGCCTGATCTACTTATTAAAACTGTCATGAGTAATTTGGATTTTTGGTAGAGTGACTTCCGGATTTGCTGCTAGAAAAATTAAAACCTGAACAAATTGGCTTTGGTTAAATCGGTTTAACCGCAATACAGTCTACTCATTAATACAGTCATGAGTAATTTGGATTTTGGTAAAATTACCTCCTTATCTGCTGCTAGAAAAATAAAAACCGAAACAAAATTAACTTTGGTTAAATTGGTGTAACGGCAATGCATATCCAATGACAATAACGGTTCACAGTAAATAATGAGATGCATCGTGGGTTTCTTTCCCACTTTCATCACCTTGAACTCTCAAAATAGTAATCTAGGTCCTTCAACTTTTCTTGTAGTTCATTTGAAGTGTGAATTGAGATCCATGATTGGTTCAAGTGAATCTAGAACGAATCACTTGAAAAGTTAAGGGATCCAGATGATCGGATCACTTTGAGAGCTGATGGACCTAGACGAGAACAAAAAAAAAAATTTGAAGGACCCACAATACATTTTACTCTTAAATAAATACTCCATGGTAATAAACTTTGAAAATTATTACTTTAATTCAAATGTTGTGTCATATCAATATGGTAATTAAATTTAATCACTATGTTTTTTTTTATAAAACAACAATGCTACACATGCAATTCTTCCATTCTTTGACCTAGCAAATTCAACATCTTGAGTGCCATATTGCAGATTGAACCTAGTGTTTGTCATTGTACATTTGTACTAACTCTTAATTTTTTTAGAGTTAAATGCACCAGAGGTCCATTAACTTGTGAGGAGGTTTCGGTTAGGTCCATCAACTTTCAAAGTGGCTTTTTGGGTCCATAAACTTTGTACGCCGTATCACCTAGGTCCATACCTCTCCACGTTGGCTTCTCGTGCTGACGTGGCATGATGCCGTGGCCATGCAGGCCACCCGCAGCCCCGCGGGCGCGCGAGCAGAAGCCGGTGGACGGCGCCGCGCCACCCCACTTTGGAAGCTTGTATCTCTCCAACTAGGTCGAATTAGACTTTGGCACTTTAAGCAAAGTTGGAGATCTCGCGTAGCTCTACAACATTTGTTACTACCTCTTGTGCCAAAACTAAATGGATTTGGAGTTAAGAGGGGACAAAGATTGAAGTTTCCGTGTATTTTTGCGGTAGTATTAGTTACTTCCTTCAGGACTGAGAAACGAATGGCGTCGTGGCCGACCACAGGCAGGAGAGCGACGCCGCGTGGCTCCTCTGTGCTGCCCTCGCTTGCGGCCTGCTCCAAGAAAGCCCTGGCCACCAGCGTCTCAGGGTGGCAGTCGCCGCAGGCTACCTCTAGGAGGCCAATCGCCGACAGGCAGTGGTCCTCGGCGATGGCGCGCTCTCCGGCCCTCAGCATAATCCTTGCCCGCATCACGAGGAGCTCCGCCCTCGCTTGGGCGAGCTCCTTGTATACCTTCGGGTCGATCGCCACGTACTTGCGATCGATAATCTGGCGAGGCGCACCGATGTACAAGTCCTCGGCCTGGAGGACGACGTCGGTGGCTTCCTGGAGCAGCTCGAGCGCGCCGCCATACGCAGAGTACCCAGTCACGCAGCGTGCGGCGAGCGGTAGCGCGGAGCGCGTGATGAACCGCGCGAGCTCCGGCGGCAGCAGCTCCACTGACACGTCAGGCGCCTCGAACCTGAACAGAGAAAGGCACGCCGCCCACGTGTGGTCGTCGGCGTGTTGCGCCGCGCCCCCACCCTGCTCGGCGATGGTCTCCACGACGGCACGGGCGACTCGACCGGAGCCGATCTTGCGGCTGAAGGTCCGGAACACGCCGTGCACGGAGACACACCCGGTTGGCATGCTCCGTCGGGCGATCCCAAGGCGCAGCAGCATCGCCAGCGCGTTCTGCTCGACGCGGCCGATTTCCAGTGGCGCGCGCGGCGAGGTGCAGCATCGCCGGAGCTCGCGCGTCAAGCGCTTCCACGGCGTCTTCCCGGCCGCGCACGCGCAGGCGGCGTGTATCAGCATCGCCGTTGGGATCGGCACCGGCGTGAAGAAGCTACTGGCCTCAAGCAGCCTCTCGGCTACCTTGCCGAGCCCGGCGGGTGTCTCCTAGCGTAGCAGCGTGAAGCACGCGTCCAGGAGGTGGATGAGGCCCGGGTTGTCACGCACCGCGGCGTCGTCCTTGGGTGACCACGTCGGCGCCTAGTGCGGCTCGTCCCTCATCATCTCCTGGAGCTCGGCCGGGCTAACGGCGATCTTGGACAGTATGGAGCCGACGAGGGCGAGGCCTAGAGGCACGCCGCACACCTTCGCTTGGATGTCCGTAAGTACAGCCAAGTCGTCATCTCTAAACATGCGCGCGCCCGTCATGAGATGCATGGAGTTGGGCGCGTCGAGGTTTCCTAGCTCGAAGACCCTCACCCCCTGCAGGCTGGGGAGCCGCGTCGTGATGATGACGTGCGTGCGCCCGCCACCGCGGGGCAGGAGCTCCTTAATGGCCCGGCCATCCCACCAGTCGGGTGAGCTCCTTGTTGATCTTCTCAATAGCGACTCCCTCGATCCCGTGGAGGCTTCTGGCCCGCTCTGTCGTCATCGTCTGCAATACATTGTCGCCGACAGCGACGCCCTGTGAACTTGAGGTAGCTCTGGCGCAGGTACGTCGCCTCGCCATGAACCCAGAGGACCTTTTTGTACTCGTGGGCATGCCTGTGTGCAAACTCAAGCGCAAGCTCCGTCTTCCTAGCGACCTTGTCATGAGCAGGAGCGCCGCCGCACAACATGGCCTCCACGTCGAGCAGCTCCCTCTTGCGTCCAACGAAGCCAGTGTTCCAGGGGAATGGGATCTCCGTGTCCGCCGTGGCACGCCACGCCCGTACGGCCGGGGCCACCACCGGTCTACCGAGCCGCGCACCGAGGATCTGGAGCACATCGAGGACGCGGTCCCGGAGGTCGCCAAGGCACACGCGGCGTCGCTGTGGTCGGCCACGACGCCATTCGTTTCTCAATCCTGAAAGAAGTAACCAATACTACCGCAAAAATACATGGAAACATTAATCTTTGTCCCCTCTTAACTCCGAATCCGTTTAGTTTTCGCACAAGAGGTAGTAACAACTGTTGTAGAGCTACGCGAGATCTCCAACTTTGTTTAAAATGCCAAAGTCTAATTCGGCTTGGTTGGGGAGATACAAGCTTCCAAAGTGGGGTGGTGCGGCGCCGTCCACCGGCTTCTGCTTGCGCGCCCGTGGGGCTACGGCTGGCCTGCATGGCCACGACATCATGCCACTTTAGCACGAGAAGCCAACGTGGAGAGGTATGGACTGGTGATATGGCTTACAAAGTTTATGGACCAAAAAAACCACTTTGGAAGTTGATGGACCTAACCAAAACCTCCTCACAAGTTAATGGACCTCTGATGCATTTAACTCTTTTTTTTATATATTTGAGTCAACAAACTTGTATGGCCGTGTCTTTCAGGCCACCAACTTACGGATTTTAGTAATTTGCGTCCTTAAATTTGTACAATGGTATCATTTTCATTTCTAAACTTGTCTTAAACTCTAGGATGAATCCAAATGGGCTATGACCCGCTCCATGCACTGACGTGACATGTCGATCGCGTGTCGGCGTGGACTCAACATGTGGGATCCACGTGTCAACATCTCTCTTCTTGCTCTAAAACCTCCTCCATCCACACTACGCGCTGGTCAGGGCTTCCCCAACACCAAATCTAGTGAAGGCTCATTGATAGCAAGGACAAAGTGTGAGGGCCACCGCGGGTTAGTCGATCTAAAGCGGGCGTCATCCTCTAAAGCAGGCGTCATCCTCTCGGCCATCTTGGTTGGAGCCGACAAACTATAGGAACCTGTGAAGTCGTCATATGCGGGAGCGAGATCCACAAGCACAAAACGATAGTGCGCCTGTTCGCTTGGTCGTAAACGATCGTAAATTTCTAGCCAGAACAGTATTTTTCTCTCACATCAAACTAGTCAGCAGTAATAATCTAAGATCGTATATGATTGTTTCAGCCCCAGCCGAACCGGCTCACTAGTGTTGGTATGTGCCGCATCCAGCCGTCCGTCCAAGTTCTCTCTCTCTTCTGTTTTTTTTAGGGTAGCAACGATGTGGAGTCAAGGCTGAAATGGCCAGCGAGCAAGCAACGTTCAGCCTGGGCATCGTTGTGGCTGGGCCGCGGAGATCCACAGCGTTGGCTATTGTAATGGGCCATCCGTTGGTCCGTTGCAGTACATACTGACGGTGTCACTTTGCATTTTAATCCCACATCGTTTGCTGAAGCGAATGCCAACAGCAAGCCCTGCTATTTGTCTGAGCCTATGATAACATAGAAAGATCAAGCAGCTGCGCAGTGGACGCAAAGCGAACTATTCTTTCGTCTTTTACTAAAGAAATACCGTGTGTCTACTGCAATACTCTTATTTTTGGAGGGTCTCCTCTCTCTTGAGAGGATCCCAACAAATCAAACCAAAATTTCATCTCTCTTGTCTCTCCTATCAGATTTATCTTCCTCACATTAACCTTTGAGAAATAAAGGTTTCTTCTCATGACCTCAACAGATCAAAAGAAATTTAGCAGCCTGTTTGGCCGATAACTGCTGGCTGATTTGGTGTGAGAGAAAAAAGATTTGGTGTGAGAGAAAAAATAATTTATGATCATTTACGACCAAGCGAACATGCTACTGTTGTCTCTCCCATCAAATTTATCTCATAGGAATCAATTTATGTCCACCAATCTGTCTCTCCCATCAAATTTATCTCATAGTGAAAGGCATATGGTTTAACACTGTTCCATTCCACTTTTACCGAAGTGGTGTGCTTAACAGCATCCTGTTCTTTATACTAATCTTAACATAGTCTTTGTACGTTAATAAGCAAAAATCCTCTACCAGTGAAATCTGAGAAGTCTGGCACTACCTGTGTATCCTTAAACCTCTGACCATCCGTTCTCGTACCAAAAGGTAAGAGTTGAGAAACCATAGTTAGTGGTAGAATGCTTATTGAAAAGAGAGGTTCCACGTAATTCCCTTATAATTCTAAGGCCTTGAACTTGAGGACAGCAACTCTTTTTCTATTGATCAGAAACATAAGTAAGAAAGTAGCTATTCTGAGAGGTACTTTATTCTTCTCATTCTTCAGTTCCTGCCTATTATTTACCAGAACTTAAGATCTTTACTAACTTAACCTCACGCCATAAATGGAATTCCCTATCATGAGCGCAACTGTATTTACAAGTTCAGTAGCCAGAGTGAGCTTTCTCCTCAATATGGATGTGGTGATTGTTCCTCCATTCTAATCATACAGACTTATTATCAGTGCTCCAAGCTCCATGTGTTCTAGGGCTAAGACTACGTTGGTGTGGGCTCCCCTTATCCTTCTTCTGGCATTTGCTGATCGATTTCTAAATGAGTGGAATTTTGATTCTCTAACTGCTCAAATAGCAATGGTTTCCAGTTCCGCATTGACCATAGGATTGGCAGGCAGCTTGGCTTAAAGAATATCATCTTGAAAATCCGGTGGAAAATGTCATCTTCAAAATGAGACTGAGACCTACCTTTTCGAATTGTCAGAGGCTATGAGATCCACTTTCTTTTGGAAAGATAAATACATGTATTTAGGGAAGGTTCATTGGTAGAAATCAAAGGGGTAGCAAGCTCAGTGGCAGGGGAGCAGCGTGGTGTAGCTCCCCTTGGTTGCAAAGAAAAAACGTGTAGTTAAGTATGCGAGGAGTGAATCAATAAGGTTCCACGGTTCAGTACTCTAATTGATCAGTTAATAGCAATTATAGACTCTCATTCAATAGATAATAGTATTGTTTTTCTTTACCTGTGCCATGGCCAACTCTTCTCCCCGCCGAAAAATGAAGTTATGCTTTCACAACTGTAAAAAAATACCAATACATTGCTTGCCCAATGACCTATTGGAAATTTCCTCTTATCGCTGTTTGGTGAGACTTTACCAACCCTTACTTTACACCTAAGGTAAGGTAGCTGCTTTACCTAGTAATTCTTTTCTACTTTACTACATCATTAGATCAAAGCAATAACCTATTCCTAAGCTTCACTACTTAATTCTCCCAATTCCTACAGTCCTACTGTACACCTATAAGAACTCCTTTGAAAAAACATACTAATCCTAAACAATGAAAACTACCTAAGCATAAGCAAGCCTTAGTCACAAGCCCTAGTCTGAATCTTCCTTGTGTCTAGTTGATAGGATGATCTGGTGCAAGCTGGTTGTGGAAGCGGGTGCTTTCTATCTGATCAAGTAGAAGTTGTCTATTTTGTAGACATATAGGAGAAGAAATGCTTAGCATCTATGGCTACGTCGCCTATGTGCAGTAAAAAGAATCCCTCCTTCAAGTTGGTATGACTTGGTTCTGATGCTCTAGATGTCCTATGATGAGAAAGATCAGTTCTGTAGACAATGAGTAAGAACAATAAAATCCTGCTATTGCTATATAGTCTAGTTGACAGCCAATATTGATAAGAGTTTGACGGGGACAATTCTGCCTGAAGGACTCACCCTCTCTGGTCAAGCAGTGTAGAACAACCAATAGTTGAATATCTTCCCAAGAGGCAGTAGTTTCAAGTCAAGCACTGAACAAAGAAGAGTGTTTTAGATGGCTATCCTCTTTTCTCTAGTAGTAGAAGTTTACTTCCCCATGAGTTTATGCTTTGACTGTCTCAGTCGGCTGGAGTCAATAAAGTGGTTCTTCTTCATTATTCAGAATTGAGTTAGGTTCACGGAGTTTCGTAGAGTACTTTGTCATTGACTTTCTTCTACAATGAATTCCCAAGCGCCAAGCTCCAAAACTTATTTACCCTTCTCCTTCCTGATAGTAGTAGAATGACTCAAGGCTCAAGAAGATTGACCCTAGCGCAGATGTACCCGATTCACTACTCTATTTGTAAGACACTTGCTTTTGATTTGCTTGATTTCCTGTGCATATTCCTTTAACCGAGCAAGAAAACGTATGCGCGTGGGCGCAACGGCTTTCGCGCTAGTTGCTCAATCCGTTGCTTGTTTGGAACAAGAGTTTTCATAAAAAGAATGATTCTTTTATGCAATTATGAACGGGCAGGCCTCTTGTGGATTCCTCCAACTCCATGAATGAAGGGGGGAGTATGAGGAAGGCCGATTTTCTTTCTATATGAAGATGAAAAAAGGATCAGGGTCAAACATTTCTGACTTTTGTTGAGTATGACTGAATGAGGAAGAGCTCCTTATGTGGTATCACTTTACCACCATCTGAAATGCGTGAAACTCCGATTGGTGGAAGCCAGTCCATGAAGATTCTCCCTTCTCTTACGTGAAATTCCCCTCTTTCGGTAAGCATCCAGTATCTCAGCAAATGAACATTTCTCTAAGCTTATCCTGTAGCTTATACGTCGTTTGAAAGCTGCTCCAAGGATCCAACGAATAGCTAAGGTTTGTTGATGATCCCTGGCTACAATCCCAGGAACATCATAAATAGTACCTGCGACTCCTACTTTGACCACTTCGCATATTGGCTTTATATTATCTACGGCGTCAACCATAAGTTTGATTACATCGCGTTCAGTTCGAGCTAGGCGGTGAAAAGTTTTATAAACAATAGCACGAACTCTCATTCTTTTACCATCGATCATGCGAAAGTTTACCAATTTCTTGATCAATTCTTTTTGCTCACCATCAAAGTCCCCCATATAGCTGAGAATTTCCGAGCAATTGGAAGCCGCTTTCGATGACGAGGCCGATAAATTGATATTACGCGATCGTTACTGTCCATCTTTTGAAGCTCTGCTCCCGAAAAGAGAAAGAGAAAGGGATACTTTTTTTATGGTGGGCGTAGGTTTTTCCAAGGAAAGCCTTCAAATAAATTCTATTAGATACAATTGAAAATATTGATTCCAGCTCACAGCCTGATAGCGGGCTTAGCCCCATAAGAGGGATATAGAGTACTTCGATCAACATCTTCTAAGTAAGCCCAGAAATTCATGTTCTGATCCGGTCTTTCCTAAAGATATGGAAATTACAAACCAGTAGAGGTAGGTTACCAGGTCAATCCATGTCAAATAGGGTATTTTGACAAAGCAAGGAAATAAGCTAAACTTATTAGGATATTCTCCAAATACCATCTAGTAGGGTTTTTGCCCTGACTTCACTCTTGTGTGTACTACTTTTGGCTCGTAATAGGTCGGTCAAAACAAGTACTTTTGTTTGGGGCAAGGAGTAGGGGCTAGCTTGTAAGCCATGACTTAGTACTACAAGGATTCTGGCGGAGAAATGCGCAGCGGAAAAAGGGAGAAATGTTCTTTCCAATGAAGAAGGCCGCTAAGGTCAAAGAAAACATACACGCCAAGGTTCGCTTCTATAGATGTTCCTGCCTACAAATAATCGTTTTTTATTTAAGGGTGGCCGGTCAATCTCCATCTCTTTTATGGCAGATTCTTTTTTCGAGGACCTGGGGACAACTCTCTCTGGACGGTAGGGGAACCCCAGTGAAATCAGTAATCAACGCACTCCCACTCCTCTTGCTCCAATTCCCTCTCTTCCTGCTAAAGCTCCAACTTATCCAGACTGGTCAACAATTCTTCCTTTGTTCTCCTAATCTCTCTATTCACATTTGCACTCCACCCCTAAAACACTTTCTCATCTGTTGTAAATGTACTCAAAAGGCTTCCCCAATTCTCCTTTTAACAACAGTGCATGCCACCTCCATCCTCTGAATAAAGTCTTCTTGTTGAAACCATGATCTTTCAAACTTGAAAAACCCTTTGAACAGTTCAGTCTCACACTCCAGCAACAAAGGAACATGGTCTGAACCATATCTAGGAAGGGGCTGTCGCCACAGCATGGGTATACAACATTTAATCCCAGTCTATTGTAAAAAGGAATCTGTCTAACTTAGCAGCTAACACAGCATTGTTCCAAGTGAATTTGCGCCCTTGCAAAGGTAGCTCCATCAGCTCTATATCCTCAATCAGCCCAAACAATTTACAGATAATCATGTTTTCTTGGTATCTATAATTATAGAGCATCTCAAAATTGTGATAGATTGCAGTCTTGATAATGCTAACATAGTATTGGTAATCTAACAAGCCTTTCGTATTTTGATGCCAGTCACAACAGTTTGACAGGACCCATTTATCCAAAAATAGTCAACTTGAGAGGACTTTTCAATCTCGAACTCAAACTGATGCGTAGCTATTATTTAGAGATGCTCTTACAGAATCCCATGCTACGGAATGAATCTAGTTACCATCCGATTTAGCTCCATAAATATGGACATGGACATGGCTTAAGGAAGCTAATTACTCGGGTTCAAGTAGTTCCGGCTAGAGAGATGGAGTAACTAAGCCCTAACGTTAGATCCATTATCTCACAGAGTGAAATTCAGACAATTCAACCCTTCCTGCGTGAGTGCTAGACATCGCCAAAATGAGTAAGTCTAAGTCACCGAAGAGAGTATTTTTGGTCTCTCTCGCAAGCTCTGATAGTGAGACAACAAAGGAAAGAATCTTCAGGCTATTCGCTTCCCTCTTTCAGTGTAGCCGGGTAGCAGTATCGGCAATCCCACGAGCAGACGAATCAAATAAGGCCTATTCTTTTTCTATGTTCTTTTTTTGCTCTACCCATTTCTTCTCTTTACAAACGTGAAAGCCTTTTTACGTGCACAAGTCCAGAACGAATTTCGACTCATCCCTCTCTTGAGACGAGGACTTAAGTTCATTTTATCTTCTTCTCAATCTCCGTTCTTCTTTAATTAAATACGATCTTGAGAAAACCATGCGCGGTGATGCGAAAGATGAGAAAGAAATTGGCATGTCCTGGATCTACCACTTTTGACTTCCTTTTTTGTACTCTTCTTTCATACTCCTTACCAGAACGCTTTTCCTGGTTCAGAAGAATAAGATACTAAAATTGTGGCTTACATATGGAAAATGCCTTCGTCTTGAAGCTACCAATGCACACCACGGTGAAATCATTGTCAATTAATTGTTAGATTCCCCATATCACCCATAGCCACCCAAATCTTTTTTTTTGCCTCAAACTCTGCTGCCCTATCACTCCTCGATAAGTGTACTTACTCAGGTTGTGCACTTGGCTGAGCGAGATCTTCCCCTTTGGCATGAGAACCGCCTACCTACGCTAACGTAACTAATGCAGATGGCGGAAGTTAGTAGTTCTCCTATCGTAGTATTAGACGTATTTATCACGTGTAGACCTTAAGACCTTCTCAGTTCTGTAGGAAGGATATTTATATATATACCATTCCATATTAAAGTAAGACGGATAGGGCATATTTGACTAGGAAGCAAGCAAAGCTAGTCCCTCCATACCAGCTAGCAGTCTTGTTTAGGGAGTCTCCTTCTTTACTGAGTAAGGTTCCCGGGTGCCTATACGATTATTAAGGCAGGGTGCTACTGTACTAGTAGTAGAGTGGGTTGAATCAAATCATTTGTCTAGAGAGGGTATAGCGATAACCAAAGCTGACTGTACTAGAAACTTGAGATCCTGTATAGGCAACAGGCCTTAGAATAGTGTATTGAACTACAGGACAGGAACAACCTATAAACAAGCGAATTCAGCCTTTAGATAAAGACAATTGGAAAAGAAGTCGAATCAAACCTAAGGCCTTTGTGGCATCGGTACACTCCCCGCAGTTTCAACTACAGTTTCAACGTAGGGGGCCACTACGGGTAGGAGCTCGCTAAATTCGGCCCAGGAGGAGACACTTCAGGAGTGGGTCCCCACGGACTTCCCCATACAAAAAGAGAAATGGGAACGAGGTGTTCTGTTCTTTGCTATGATTCTTGGCCGTTCAAGAATCACTGTTTTCGTGCTAGCTCTCGGCCTCCTCATTATAGTCCTCCTAAAATCCAAGGCATTTCGTCGGAATACATCCTGTCTTTTCACCTTTGTAGTCCTATGCATAGTCAGTACTATAGCCCCAATCATAGCTACTAATAAAATCAAACTAGAAACCAAAAACCAGACGGAATAGTAGGTATCAAGATTGATTGGATACCCAATCCGCATAATCTTTCAAAGTCACTGCTTCTACGACGATAGGCATAAAGGCATGATTAGTTCCACAAATCTCACTGCACTGACCATAGGTCTTGGTTGTACCAACGACAATTGTTGGCCTCGACGCCCGCTAAAAGCAAAAGTTCTCGCATCCGCAAGAACATAGGCACTCGAAAAGAGACGAGCAGCAGCCCTTAACCGAGCCCTTGGCTGCTTCCTCAGCTACGTCTCGTACTCGATCCTCTGTCGTTCTCCCTTGATTCTGGGATGACGGTATCGATGAAACCTAGGGCGGTTGAGAAATGGCAGGGGCCTGCAGCACTGCAGGAACAAGGGGTGCACCCGCGGGTTGAGCCGGATCCCCTGCTGGATCTGGCAGAACTGGCGGTGTGTCTGCAGGTTGAGCTGAATCCCCTGCTAGCTTAGGCAAAATAAAATTACCGTCACCAATAGTGGAGGGTGCTTGGTAATATTCCATTCCTTGAAAGCCAGTGGATACTAGAGCCAGTAAAACGGTTGCTACTAAAGCGTAAACTGCTCGTTTTTCCTTCCCCGCGAGTATAGTCTTACTAGACCAACCTGCTATAATTATTCCATAAACACCTAGCGAAGATATGGCAAACAAATAAAGTAGCCCTATGTTCGGATCTGACAATACCATACCATAATCAAAAGGTACAACGGCCCAAGCGACCAGACTTAACATAAATGTAGCCACTGGAGCCATTCTAAAAAGGGAGAAAATTAGCACTACTTGGTGAAATAGGTTCTTTTAGAATCAATTTAAAACCATCTGCTAGAGGTTGTAACAATCCGAACGATCCCACTACATCAGGACCCTTTCGACGTTGCACAAAAGCCATTACTTTACGTTCAGCTAGCACTAAAAAGGCTACTCCTAGTAGAAGTGGTAGAATTAAACAAAGTATTTCCGCTGGAACAGCTATGTACGTTTTCGATTTTCTATTCACTCATGATCTCTTAATGGTCGACCCGATCAAACTATTTCACTTATGATCTGGCCTGGTTGACCCAATCATGATATTGAAGGATGGGACCTTTTCTCGAGAAACTCCGGATCCCGAGAAGTTTTGAAGATGGTGCTCCTGTTACGTTACTTCGAATGGAATCCTCACTTGACTAAGCATAAGCGAAAAACGTGGCTGAGAGTAAGCAATCCCCTTTCCTAGTGGTTGAGTCATGATCAGAAATATTGCGAAAGAAAGTGAAATGTCCTATCGTCGTCCCAATTTGGGTAATCCACGATGTCTTCATTTTATGTACCCATCTTTACTCGTTTTCGGTGTATCGATAGTTCGTTGTACTACACTTTGAACTAACCTAGAGTAGAGGCCGTGCTTAGGAAAAAATCGATATCAGTGAAGTAATCCCGGAACTCTAGAAATCGTGAAGAATTTCTTCCATTTTGTTCAATATCGCGAATATAGCGGAAAAGGGCCCCCTCTAGAACATTCCTTTGAATGGAATTGTTCATTGGGTTCGACTTGTTGTTCGAAAAAATCGAAAGCAGTCTCTCGTATGTTATTGTAAGGTGATTCATTCATAATATTTATTATGTGCGGTTTCAAGATGCTCAAAAAGTATATTTTGTAATCGGCTTTTGAGCTCCATTATGTGTACTTCATCAATTTAGGAATTATGGACTTGGCGGTAGTGGTCAATACTAACTGCACCGTCTAAATGCTCCCTGACCAAGTTAGCGTACTCGCCAGGGTTGAGTTGAGGGGGCAGCCCGTGCGCTAATTGGGCTTCGAGGTTGGCTATACGCGAAAAAAGCTCGCTTTCTACTGAGGCCTGTTCTGTCCTAAACAGTTCCTGAATGTTATTTGTTTCATAGGAAGATTCCAAAAGCACATTGATGCCGAAAGAATCTTCGGAACCGGTGGAGAGGCTATTCTGATTGAAGGCTAGACAAATAACATGACTGAGGTATGTAAATCAAACCAGTGAAATAGCTTTATAATATTAGATAGATATAGAATATCAAAAGCAAAAGCCTGATAATGGGTTTCAAAAGAAGAAAAGAAAAAACAAAATTCTAGCTTTCTTTTTTTTTGTGCGTGCTTTTCGCCTGCCTTCCCGACCACGGATAGGCTACGGGGCTTTGCACTTCGGCCCCTGTGAATACCACATCAAGGTGACAGGATTCGAACCTATGGCCCTCTGTACCCAAAACAGATGCGCTGACCAGACTGCGCTACACCTCGTCTCCCCCCCCCGGAACATATGGTATGGATCTACCCGATCGAAAAAGACTCGAACCGCAGTCGCCCACCCCGCGGCACAGGGAGGCGAGAACCACCGCTTTTAGGAAATAAGCCTACAATTTGATTCTCGTCTCGTTTCACTTGCATTTTCTTTCGTTCAGTCTCGTTCTGAGAGTGGAATCGAACCACTCACTCCGTTTGGATTGGGCCCAGCCAGCGAAAGAGGATTTACAGTCCCACGCCAGCAGCCTGCCAGAACCTTTTTCTTGCTTGATTTTTATACGATTTTTTGAGCAACTAGCGCGAAAGCCGTTGCGCGTTAGCGCATCCTCTTGCTTGGATTCAAAAAGAAAAAGAAGGTTGATTGGAACTGAAAAGAACAAACAGGCAGGCATGCTTTCAATCTGTTGGCTAGAATTTGAGAAATGCACTTGTCAAGAGTACTCTAACAATCGACGTCTCCCATCTTCTCAGGATTAAGCACTTTAGCTATCTATTATGGAAATTGTCCGCTATCCGCACCTTACTCTTACTTTACTATTATGGATTTGGAAGTGGGAAAGCCAACCTGGGCTTTTGAAGATCACTCTTGCCCGTTCCGTTCATAATTGCTTAGCTTAAAAGGAGAAGTCCAAATAGTGGCTGCGGAAAAGTAAATTCTATCATTTTTCGAAAGTTCGAGAAAGGTCATGCACGAAAAGAAAGAATCAAGGAAAGAACTTACTTTGATACGAAAGAAAGACTGAATCTGACTATCCCAATTCAGAAAGACGGAAATTGCCGGTTGGGTTAGTCCAACCAAGAAAGAAATGGGATTCTTTGGGCCAACGCGCAAGCTATTCTTGAGGGTGCTGAAAGAGCCATTTTTCTTGGTGCAGCTGTTTAGCGGGTCTACAGTTCATTCTTTCTGCTGATCAGAAACCCTATTTCTTGAACTTTGACCGTGAAAAAGCGATGAGGCTTCTAGAGGCGCAAAAACGCAAAGGCAAATAGGAACATTAGGACCTCCAAGACACGAGTCGAGTCACTAGAGGTACACAGGAAGAAGAGGAAAGCCCTTCCTCAGCAGAGGGGGTGAGACCGGCACCACAATGGTGGCAAGGAAAGAACGGGCAGGTAAAGGCGGAGAGCCCCACCAAACAAGGAAGAAAGCTAGCCTCGGAATAGAGGTTTTCTTTTGCCTGTCAAGGATCGGCGGCATATGAAGCTGAAAGATTAGTTGCTAAAGCCTCTCCCATCCCATTTCCAGTTGTCCTAAGGTAATCCCTTACAGTTGGGAATGCTAAGGTAATAAACTCCATTTGCAGTTGTGCCTAACGGACTTACCTTTCCGTTGTAAATAAGTGGCTCAGTTGGTACGTAAGAGAGCTTAGTTGGCAACGTGCTGCAAGGGAAAGCAGTTGTCGGAGTTCATTAATCCAGCCATTGTCCTTAAGTGCTTGCCAATGGATGGTCCTTCTTTCCCTTCCGATACATAAAAACGATTTCTTTGCCTTCTCACTAGTGGTCTCAATCCTTGACTCCAGTATGTATCTCATATCAGGTGCGTTACTCCTTTTTATAGATAGATGCGTCTGGAGACTGATAACGCTTGTGATCTCTTTCTTTTTCTATTGGTTAAGGAATGCCAATAATGAAATAACTGATAGAGCTGCTAATGGATTTCATGTCCTTCTTGATCTCCATTCTCATTGGACGTTTTGACTTAGTAGCTATGTGATTTTTCACTTTGATCCGCGTACTTGATTTCTTCTTTCACTACTTCCTTTCGTCTCTCTTCTTTGGGCCCTGTATTGGGAACCATTCTTTTCCCGGTTCCCATTAGAATAGCATTCCTTCCATTCTGCCAACCAACCATATCTCTTATCCCTAGCTCGGCTCTTTTAGAACCAATTTCCATCTTTCCACTGACAGCTGCGAAGAGCTCCCCTTCACTAGGGCCAACATCCCAGAGGCTATGCTATTTGTTCAACTCTCTCGCGCAGGGCGAATAAAGCTTTTTCAAAAAGAAAAGAATAGACAAATCCAAAATCAAACTAGCTATGGGCATTAGGTATAATAGAAAGGAAGCTTGGAATGTTCAATCAAAGAAATGAAAAAAAATACTTAGGCAGAAGTGCCGATTCTAACCTTTCTTTATTAGGAGGCTCGGGAAAACTGGGCTTTCTGATAACTAATCACTGGAAGCACCCAATTCTCTCTACTCTGCACTTGGCCGGGATACCGAACTTAGGTGGGAACTTTTGCTATTGTTCAGTGAAGATTTTCTATTTATTTGATGAGTCTAGGAACCTATAGTATAGATAGTTTCTTTTTTTAGTGAAAAGTCCGTGTCATTCTTTCTTTTTCTTACTAGGTTGTTTATCGAATCAGAGTCTTTCTCTTTGTAAGCTACTGGTTCAGATCATGATAGGAAGGGCGGCCTTTGTCTTGTTCATTTAGTGAATACTCAATAGCTGCCTGCTTTTGGTACTTAGCCCTAGCTTAGGAAATTGCCCCGGCTTTCGATGCCGACTATTTCAGAAACAGAAGCGGATGGATGGTGCTCTTTCGTAACTGACGACCTGCCTCCTCCTTCCTTGCCCGCCTCAGCGGAAATCTTCCTTATCTTAGAAAGAGTAAAGAAAAAGGCACCTAATCAACTGAAGCAGATGCAGGATCCCTCGAAAAAAGTGAAGTGAACTAGCCAGGTAGAACAGTAAGGTTAGGAAAAGACTCTTTCATGTCAAGGTGAACATAGACAGACAAGGTTAGTTTGTTTTCCTTAATTCTCAGAGAGAAGACTCGTTGCTGGAACCGAGAGCACTAGCGATTACTTTCTTTCAGACCTTCAGCCGAGAAATTCCATACCTTCCATCGACTTCTTTTGTGTGTGGCCAGAACGTGATGCTTTCCAATGCCGAGTACTTTTCTTCACAATGTATGAAGCCCGTAAAACCGAAATCGATCCAAATCCATGACCTTGACGATTGAGGAAAAAGCGTATGTATTATTATGGTGTGAGCCTTCTTTCTTTATTAAACTTACTGGCTTGGAGGCATTCCCTTCGAGGGTGGCCTTCACTCGGGCTAGACCTCATTCCGGTCTTACCCTCCCTCTAGTCCGATCTCGGGAGGGCGCTTTGGCAGGTCCTGTTTCCCTGTTGACTCGCTCTTTCCTAAAATAGATCCTCATGCAACAATCATGGGAAAATCCATGGAAGAAGACTTCCACCTACAAACAAGCAAGTCGCCTACAACTATTACGTTCAGTGGGTACAAAAAACCAACAGATAGACTTACACTGATGGTTGTTCTTTCCCTACAAGTAGCTTTCACAAGCAAAGAAATAAGCTCTTCTCTATTTGCCTGTGGATCATCCTGCTAGCATTCGATGATGAACAGAAGTTTTATCATTCCTTCGATCGTAGACAGCTGCCATAGATCCCCCTGAATCAAAAACGGATTTCTAATTATCTCCATTATTCGATTGATTACGGGTCAACCATTCTTTCCAATTTAGAGAAAATAAGATTGGCCAAAGATTAGAAGGAATAACCTGTTCCCAAATTCCTCTTGCATGAAAGCAGTCACGTATGGCATGTAAGGTTGATTCTGCGTGCGCATAAGAAAGAAAAAGGTGTACAAGTTCACTAAAAACACTGGATTTGGGTGGGCCAGGTCCCGGTAGAACTCGAGGAGGATCCTCACCTTAGAGGTTTGGTCAGAGTAGCCTATTCTATGTTGTAAGGGCCCCTCTGAGGCAATAGTAGAATGCGAGCCTTTATAGGGAAGTCACTTAGTTACGGCCTTTATCGATTTGGAATCGTAGAAGCAGAAGGAATGAAAGCAATCAAAGGATTGGAATACCAGGGCGGAGGAGCTGAGCAAGCGAAGAGCCTCGCTGCTGTAGGTCTCCGCTATCTTCTATAGTAGCGGTGTGAGCCAAAGGATTTATTCTATAGTCCCTAGAGCTAGGGTCGGTAGAAAGCCAGATTCATGACTTGCCAAGCGCGTAAACTATGAAAATGACAGTCTTAGTTGCTTTACTTGACCTTGCACTTCATTAATCGCCAAGAAGGCGGATATTCAGGTTGGTACCTTTTACCTCAGATCACGGAAGCGGGAAAGCCCGTACTTCAATATATATAGAGTAATCACCCGGGGCTCGGCACTCTTTCCTGGTAGATGTCTGATTAACCAACATCGTGTCAGGGCAGGAACCATTCTTCTATTTCTCTAGGTTGGGTATAGGTGTTGACTTGGCGTAGTATTTTTTCTGGAATTATTAAGTTGTTCAACAAGGGCTGATATGGCGGATTGGCTTAAAGAATATGGGATTCTCAGCTCATGGATCTGTTCATTCATAGCATAGGGGTAGATTAAGCTTTAGAACAAGGATTTGCTCTATAACCCGGGAAAGGAAGCTTCTACGTGAAGTTAGCGAGACGGGTGGTGCCATTTATAGAAAAAGATTGGCTACAATAGCACTTTATGCACTTCACTTTTGGCTATTCTACATGGGCAACAACTAGCCTGGGAAATGGGCTTCATTCAAGTCTTGGTCTTTTCGGATTCACTTATTTACGTGCATTTTCTTAAGGAAAGAGCCTACCTACTCAAACCTGATAGATGGATGGAATGAACCTAGCATAGCGAATTCATGAAGTTGAATATAAGAAAGAAAGCCTACAAGTATAGAAAGAAGTGCTAGTATCCTTCGATTTCATTTCTTCGCTTTTATAGAGCTTTTCCTTTTACCTAATGCCGGCTACCGACAACTCTTGCTATCCAATCCTGACCCAATGTACTCCATACTGAGGGGTATGGCGCATACCCATACCCATGACCAACCTGTAAGGTGTTCCCTAGTGAACTGAATTTCTGGGAACATAAATAGAAAAATGACTGTGCACTCTAATTTGGTAGAAAAATATATGACAACATTGTTTAGCTGTCTATACTCTGACTCTGCATTCAAATGGGGGTAAAAATGCTTGGTGTCCAACCAGATATCCACAGAGAATAGTCAGTATTAGTTTACCATTTTTTAATACATATTTCGAAACCAATTGCATCTCTGGTAACTCTGAAATTACTTGAATCAGTATTGCTATGAGATCCCCTCTCCAGTACTGCATGTTCCCTTGCCGCTCCAGTTGGTTTACTCCCAGAGACATGATTAGTACCACCAGAGCTTGAATCAATCATTCCATCCCCAACTCCTACATCAGAAACAACAGGGTCTATTTCAGTAAGCCTCCACCTATGAACCAAACCATGTTCTTTTTCCAGAGACCCCTCCATTACTACCTCCCCCAGGACATGTCCAGTTCAATTACCATCTATATTCAAAGCACCCGTCAAATCTTGGAGTGGTATCAAAGTAGGATCATCGTTAATCACTTATGGATGCCTACAAACAATATGCTAACTATATATAAGACACCAAGGGTTACAAGTATAGTTACTTTTTTTAGATGTTATTCTCAAGTGCATTGAGTGAAAGCTGTAATTCACTCCTCCTGGGTCCATTTACTTTTAATGATTTTTCAATTTCCCCAAAAGAATAGATGGAGATTCATGCTAATAAAGAATAGCTAAGGAAAAGAAAGGATTGAGGCAAAAGCTCCACATCCCGTGTAAAGAAGTCAGAAAATCTTGATGAGGAATGGAAGCTTCTGACTTTAGATTTCTTTAGTCAGGGAGAAGCTTAGAGCCCACAGAAATTATAACAAGAATCCTATTTATCAGCATAAAGCCCCTCACCGAGCCATGAGGATGATCCACTGGATTCATTGCAACACCACGAACAATGGGGCGTCTGCCTAATCACCGACTTAAAACGAATTTCCCTCGTGAATGCATCGAGGAACTGAGGACAGGACGTTTCCGATTGGCACGTACTAAACACTTTTCCTGATCCGGTTTAGGTGGGTGGGTTAAGTGCACTTCCCAATCGAAGATTCTCGTCTCGTTTCACTTGCATTTTCTTTCGTTCAGTCTCGTTCTGAGAGTGGAATCGAACCACTCACTCCGTTTAGATTGGGCCTAGCCAGCGAAAGAGGATTTACAGTCCCACGCCAGCAGCCTGCCAGAACCTTTTTCTTGCTTGATTTTTATACGATTTTTTGAGCAACTAGCGCGAAAGCCGTTGCGCTAACGCGCATCCTCTTGCTGGGGAATGAAAAAGATTTTTGCATTTCTGTCTAGGAAAGCAGATTCTTTCTATCGAAAGTGAGAGAGCTAGTTATGCTTGTATGCTGCAGGTAGCAAGTTGACATTTTCTTGAAGCATTATCCTCTCTGGGACTGAATGCTTAGCAAGTCGGATGAGATCGGTCTTATCAAGCAAAGCCCCAGAAGAGATCCTCTTTGAGATTAGCGGTTGAGTGTGCCAAGCCGCACTGGAGTTATTGAATTTATGCCGAGAATGCTTGGGAAGGGGGGGCTGCAGGGAAGAGAGTGAGTGCGGGTCTCTTTCCAAATGCCCGCTTAAAACAACAAGTACTAGTTGATTGAATTCCATGATATCTTTCAGTGAGTGATGCCCATTAAGGGCTGGATAGCGAGAAGATGGCCTTCTTTTGGCAGGTTCGATTCCTGCTCGCTAGAAATATCATAAATAAAGAAAGAAGCGCATCCGTGTAATCCTTTTTCTGGAGGTATGGGTCACGAAGATAGTAACGATCCAAGAGCTTAGCCTAGAGTAGATCAAAGTGAGGTCTCGCGAAGCCGGATTTTGAGTACTACTAGTAGTTGAAATACCAATAGGAAAAGCAATGGCTTCTATCCTTTTTAGAAATTCTCTAATGGCTATACCCTTGTTGAAGGGGACGGCCCTTTCCCTCTATCCGTAAACGGTATCTAGTGGGCAACCCAGTTTTTAAGGTAAAGTACCCATTTATTCACCCAATCAAGTCAGCAGGATCCACAGAAGCAGTCTTTTCCACCACATCTCCCGGGCCATCGAATAAGATTTGGATTTGTTTACGAGCGTATCTTTAGACTAAGATTTTCTGAAAGAGCGAAGCAAGCCAGCCGTCTACTTTCCCAACCGAGTATTATAATGAGCCAAAGCCAGCCGAAGAATCTTTTGGTTGTGTCCCCATGGGTAGTGTCCCTTAGTTTTGAGTATAGCCGGAATTACAAACTTTCAATTAGAATAAATCCGCCTAGAAAAAGTAATTCCTTTTATCGGCTCACCTATTTGCTGATGAATCTTACTTGCTTGTTGGTAGCGGAGGGTTGGTTTTTTCAGTTCCTTATTTCCCCACCTTCTCTACTCGAAATGGTAACCAGACCTTACAATTCAAATCTCTTAGACTAGAGCTCCCAGGATAAGATTTTTTTGATCTATCGAGCGAGCCAGCTATAGGCCCACCAGCCAGCGCCAGGTTTGGATATGCAAGCTTCATGCTAGCCAGTCCATGACCCTCCCCGGCAAGTCAATAATCTTTTTCCTCTTCAAGTGAGGAAGAAGTGTCAAAGTCTGTGATCTAAGTACCTGTTCTCTCAGTACCTTACAGTAGTGAATACCCTGTCTTGTTAGAAGGAGATTTTTGCTATTAGATACCCTCAAACCTTGTCAGTCAGGATTTGAGTTGCTTCTTTGTAGGCGGATACTGAACTCGCTCTCTGTAGGTTATGGGTATCGGGTCAACCTTCCTTATCGGGGAACCCTTCCTTCTCACTCTGCTTTTTGACCAGCTTTTTGTCCAGCTCTTTTGCCGAAGGCTCGCCCACAAAAGCAGAGCTAAGGGTAAGAAAGCTAGTAAGAAGCTGGCTAAAGGACGGATCGAGTAGGAAACCCCATATTTTGGTCATAACATTGATTTGAACTAAAGAAGGAAGTTTTTTTCTGTATAGTATAAAGAGAAGGGATTGGAATCACGGTAGCTAGTAGAAGTTGTTAAGCACTGGTTGATGTGATCAGTCAAGGAATATCATAGGTAACGGAGGGAATGGTATCCTGGAGGACACAATGAATTTACAAGCAGATGAGTTTGCAACTGATACAACAACAGAGTGAAGAGTTTCAATAATATGCTGGTGACTACGAGATTGAACATTAGTTCACCCTCCCAATGGAGTAAAGTAAGCCCTTGTGAGTGCGGTAGCTCGAAGAGAAGATAGGGGGATGAGCCGTAGAAGAGATTCTATTTTTTTTCTTTGCGCGAGGAAGCGGAAAAGACAAAACCCTCTCTTGGAGAAAGCCAGTCCGGTTGGTAATTCCACTATAACTTGATAACTTTCTGGAAAAAATACCTCCCTATGAAACCCCTGTTGATGGATTCTGGCAAGCAAAAAGAAGACCTAAACCCGACTCTAAAAGCTTTAGTTGCCTCCCTCTCTCCGCCAATCACGTAAGCAAGTTCAACTAGTACGGATGGTTATTTATTCACATGTCCCGATATCGTCGCAGTAGTCTGTCAATCACCGTACTTTTTATTTTTACTTTTTATGAAATGAAAAACTTAGAAAATAGTTAGAAAATTATAGAAAATCCGTACTAGTTGAACTTGCGGACCGTGTTCAGCTCGGCGAGCATGTTCTCTGTCGAGCGGTAACGGACATCAAGGAGGAGCTTTGATTCTACGAGGGAGAGCGACAACGGTCGTGGAAGACCGTGTTCCCTTCCTCGTAGAATCGGAGCTCTTCCTTGACCAAGTACGGTGCCGTCTGGTAGAGAAATGCTCGCCGAGATGATCACGTAAGCAAGTTCAACTAGTACGGATGGTTATTTATTCACATGTCCCGATATCGTTGCAGTAGTCTGTCAATCACCGTACTTTTTATTTTAACTTTTTATGAAATGAAAACTTAGAAAATAGTTAGAAAATTATAGAAAATCCGTACTAGTTGAACTTGCGGACCGTGTTCAGCTCGGCGAGCATGTTCTCTGTCGAGTGGTAACGGACATCAAGGAGGAGCTTTGATTCTACGAGGGAGAGCGACAACGGTCATGGAAGACCGTGTTCCCTTCCTCATAGAATCGGAGCTCTTCCTTGACCAAGTACGGTGCCGTCTGGTGGAGAAATGCTCGCCGAGATGATCACGTAAGCAAGGTCAACTAGTACGGATGGTTATTTATTAAAACTTGTTTTTGAGCTATAGTGTATTAAAAAATGAGTATAGAGATATAGATAATTTTATAGTTTCTTAATTTTATTTGTTTATAATATAAGAAATTTATAGTGTATTAAAAAATGAGTATAGAGAGTAGATGGCAACTGCTTCATTGTTTAGAGATATAGATAATTTTATAGTTTCTTAATTTTATTTGTTTATAAAATGAGAAATTTATAGTGTATTAAAAATGAGTATAGAGAGTAGATGGCAACTGCTTCTGGGTCCTCGGCCTCTCATGGGTTTCCAAAGCGACTTAGGCCGGGCCTCCCTCTCATTCCATGCGGCAAGTGTCGTGATGAGACGAAGATTGTGATGGAGTACCAAGTGAAGAAGGAGGGTCCCAACAAGGATCGTATCTTCTACAAGTGTCCGGATCGCAATGTGAGTTATTTTATCGTATTTAATGATTATGGTTAGTTTATACCTATTTTCATGATGGTTGTGATTAAAGTTCTAACTTTTTGTTTTAATTTCAGTGGGATGGCAGTGGACGATGTTCAGGCTTCTACTGGGAGGAAGAGTATGTTAAACTCGTGCAAAAATATCTTGCACAACAGGCAGATACGGCAGCTAATGAGGCAGTGATCCAGCCGAAGAAGCCCAAAGATGTTGCACAATCGGGGGATCTGTCTGTTTTAGTTGAGATTGGTCGTGAAATCCTTGTGCTCCTGAAATGTATTTTAGCTTTAGTTCTTTTAGTGGTAGTTGGGATAGCCTATATTGTAGCGATGCTTTCATAAATTTGTACCTTTTGTGGTGGCATGCATGTTGTATAAATAATTAATTATGATCTAGGTTTTAATATGGTATTTATGTCATGTAATGCAGATGAGCCGGCATTGGATGTACAATGCTGATCGTCGCTCCCAAGAGTTCATTGACGGCGTGCATTCTTTGTTACGTGCGGCCGAGGCAAACAAACGCGACGGTTTTACGTGCTGCCCATGTGCCATGTGTAAGAATACGGTGGAATATCCTTGCTCAAAGACTTCATTCACACTTGTTCAAGTCAGGTTTCATGCCAAACTATATTTGTTGGACGAAGCATGGAGAAACCGGTGTTGTAATGGAAGAAGGTGAAGAAGAACAATGGGACGACAATGATATTATTCCCGATGGTACGTGCTTCAATGATACTGCAATGGGAGAAGCTGAAGAAGAGGTAGCCGCAGAAGATGATCCGACTGATGATCTTTGTCAGGTCATTCGTGACGCACAAAGATAATGTGAAAGTGAAAAGGAGAAGATTAAGTTCGAGCGGATGCTAGAAGATCACAAGAAATTGTTGTACCCAACTTGTGATGCAGGGCAGAAAAAGTTGGGAACCACACTAGAATTGCTGCAATGGAAGGCAAAGAATGGTGTATCTGACAAGGGATTTGGAGAGTTACTAAAAATCCAAAAGAAGATGCTTCCGAAGGACAATGAATTGCCCGCCACTACCTATGAAGCAAAACAAGTTGTCTGTCCTATGGGGCTAGAAATTAAGAAGATACATGCATGTCCTAATGACTGCATCCTGTACCGTGGCAAAGAGTACGAGAAATTGGATGCATGCCCGGTATGCCATGCATCGCGGTATAAGATCAGGCGAGATGACCCTGGTGATGTTGAGGGCGAACGTCCATGGAAGAAAATCCCTGCCAAGGTTATGTGGTATGCTCCTATAATATCACGCTTAAAACATCTGTTTAGAAACAAAGAACATGCAAAATTGTTGCGATGGCACAAAGAAGACCGTAAGGTAGACAATATGTTGAGACACCCTGCTGATGGGTCCCAGTGGAGAGCAATCGACAGAGAATTCCTGGAGTTTGCAAATGATGCAAGAAACTTAAGGTTTGCTTTAAGTACAGATGGTATCAATCCTTTTGGAGAGCAGAACAGTAGTCATAGCACTTGGCCTGTTACTCTAAGTATCTACAACATTCCTCCTTGGTTATGCATGAAGCGGAAGTTCATTATGATGCCTGTGCTCATCCAAGGCCCGAAGCAACCTGGCAATGACATCGATGTGTACCTGAGACCACTTATTGATGAACTTCTCATTTTGTGGAATAAAGAAGGTGTACGTGTGTGGGATGAGTACAAACAGGAACACTTTGATCTGCGAGCATTGTTGTTTGTAACAATCAATGATTGGCCTGCTCTAAGTAATCTTTCAGGACAGTCAAACAAGGGATATAATGCATGCACACACTGCTTTGGTGATATTAGAGGTGTATTCTTGAAAAAATGTCGAAAGGTCGTGTACCTTGGCCATCGTCGATTTCTTCCTGCAAATCACCCCGTAAGAAAGAAAGGCAAGCATTTTAAAGGAAAGGCAAACCACCTGGCCAAGCCTCGCAACCGAACCGGTGAGGATGTACTCGATATGGTCAATGATGTGAAAGTCGTCTTTGGAAAAGGACATGGCAGCCAACCTGTTCCGAACGACGCTAATGGTCACGCACCCATGTGGAAGAAGAAGTCCATATTTTGGGACCTACCCTATTGGCAAGTCCTAGAGGTCCATAGCTTGATCGACATGATGCACCTGACAAAGAATCTTTGTGTGAACCTGCTAGGCTTTATGGGTGTGTATGGAAAGCCTAATGACACATTTGAAGCACAACAGGACCTGCGTTGTTTGAGAGAAAGAGACAACCTGCATCCAGAGAAGACAGATGATGGACGCCATTACTTACGTTCTACCAGCTACACTCTAAGCAAAGAGGAGAAGGAAATCATGTTTGAATGCTTAAACAACATCAAGGTACCATCTGGATTCTCCTCGAATATAAAGGGTATTATAAATGTGCTAGAGAAGAAATTCTGTAACTTAAAGTCCCATGACTGTCACGTTCTCATGATGCAATTACTTCTAGTTTCATTAAGAGGAATTCTACCTCCAAATGTATGTCTAGCCACCGTGAAGCTATGTGCATTCCTCAATGCAATTTCTCAGAAGGCAATTGATCCAACTGATCTAGCTAAACTACAGAATGATATGGTTCAATGTCTCGTCAGCTTTGAGTTGGTGTTCCCTCCTTCCTTCTTTGATATCATGACACACCTCCTAGTTCACCTAGTCAAGGAGATTTTCATTCTCGGTCCTGTGTTCCTACACAACATGTTCCCCTTAGAGAGATTCATGGGAGTCCTGAAGAAATATGTTCACAACCGTACTCGCCCAGAAGGAAGCATCGCCAAGGGCTATGGAACAGAAGAGGTCATTGAGTTCTATGTTGACTTTATTCCCGACCTTGACTCGATTGGTGTTCCTGAATCGAGACATGAGCGGAGACTAAGCAGAAAGGGGACACTAGGGAGGAAAACATATATTGGTACGGATGATGATTATTTCAATAAAGCGCACTACACAGTTCTATAGAACTCCTCTTTGGTAGATCCATATATTGAGACACACAAGGATCTCTTATGATCTAAGTTTCCAGGGAAGACTGAAGCTTGGATTACACGTAAGCACATGGAAACTTTCGGCGGTTGGTTGCGAAAAAAATGTCAAGGTGATGGGAGCATCCATGTGCAACTGTATTTATTGGCTATGCAACCATCATGGCATATCGTCACATACAAAGGGTACGAGATAAATGGGAACATATTCTACACAGTAGCCTAAGATAAAAGGAGTACCAACCAAAATAGTGGTGTCCGCATAGATGCCACAGACCCGAATGGGAATAAGAAGACATATTATGGACGCATAGATGAAATATGGGAACTAGAATATGCACCTACTTTGAATATCCCATTGTTCAAGTGCCAATGGGTCAAGGTGACCGGAGGCGGGGTAATAGTAGACAACGAGTATGGAATGACAACAGTAGACCTTAGTAATATTGGGTACAAAGAGGAACCATTCGTCCTTGCCAAGGATGTGAATCAGGTGTTCTATGTCAATGATATGTCTACCAAACCAAAAAGAGGGAAAAATGATAATGACTCAACCAAAGAGCCAAAGCGCCACATAGTTCTTTTAGGGAAAAGAGTCATCGTGGGAATTGAGGACAAGTCGGACATGTCAGAAGATTATGAAAAGAATGACCGAATTCCGCCCTTCAAAGTGAACAAAGACCCTAGCATCTTGGTAAATGATGAGGACACTCCATGGTTATGACGCGATCATAACCAAGGGACATACGTAAAGAAGAAGTTCACTGCTGTGCCCACTTGATGATATAGTGATTTAATGTAGTGTGTGTTTGAGATATTATGTAATAATTGTGAATTTAGATGTTTATTATGTCATGTTTCAAATTAAATCAATGTTTGATTTGGTGGGATTTCTCTCTCAAAAAGGTAAATTTGGATATTGAGTGATGAAAAATTAAAATATTAACGTTAAAATGATGTGAAAACAAATTTCCTGTCCAAAACCAATAGTTTTAATAATTTTAATTAAACACTACATTTTTGTATTAACGAAATAATAAATATTAGTTACATTATGTTTTATAATTGTAGCAAAAATAAAAAAAGTTAGGTTATAGATTTTTCCTATGTGTAATAAAGAAAAAGAAAATCCATATTTTTAACAAAATAATTTTATGCCTTTTATTTAATTTACTATGTATTTAACAAGACTATTGCATTTCTATTAAAAAAATTTGCTTAAAACACGCGGGAAATGAAACTGCAGCCCACCTTTACTCCCGGGTTGGAAGCCCAACCGGGAGTAAAGGTGGCCTGTAGTTTCATGGCCCGCCAAAAAAACCTTTACTCCCGGTGCTTAATACCAACCGGGAGTAAAGGTAGACCTTTACTCCCGGTGGGGGGATGGCACCGGGAGTAAAGGGGCATGGCATATATATACCAGTGCCATCTTCTTCCTTGCGTTCTTCGTCGATTCCTCTCCCCCTGTGCCCACGCCACTCGGCCCGCCACACCGAGGATGCCGCCGCCACCCCGCCCGACGTCGGTCGTCGCCACCGCCTCGCGCGCGTCCACGGTCCCCACGCCACCCCGTGCGCCGACGACCTCGCGGCGCCAGCTGCTGCCCGGCCGCCCCGGCGAGACACGCGGCCACACCGGCCGCTGGTACCCTCGCCTCGGCCAGATGCGGGGCCACACCGCCGGCTGCCCCGAGGTACGCTGTGCTTGCTCTGATCCTATTCCATCTCCATGCATGAAACACATGTTTTAGGCAAGTTCACGATCATGGTAACCGTACGTACATGTTGTTCACGTTTTCTTTTCCTACGTGCATGCTTTGATACAGTAGCTACTAAAACTTTGTTGGTTGTCACTTGCATACGTACGTACGTCAACAAATGTGTGTATCGATCACAAACCCAAATGTATACTTAACTAATTTTCATGGCACGTCGCACACAGCGTCTAGACGGGCATTATTCTCTGTCACACTAACTATTATAAGAAAGAAAGCGCCAAAGGAACAGATCAAAAAAAATTACAGTGTATACGCGCCATCTATAAGCACCATGCATTTCTATGTATAAGCGCCATGCGTTTCTATGTATACGGCGGAGCACCGCCGCCCTCGTTCGCCCTAGGGTTTATACGGCGGAGCACCGCCGCCCTCGTTCGCCCTAGGGTTTATACGGCGGAGCACCGCCGCCCTCGTTTGCCCTAGGGTTTAGGGTTTATACGGCGGAGCACCGCCGCCCTCGTTTGCCCTAGGGTTTAGGGTTACGCCGCCCTCGTTCGATCATTTTTGGTGGGTGAAGGTTGGTTTGTAGGTGGTTGTGGATGATATAGCTAAGTCTATGAAGGGTGTAGTAGATGAAGTGGTTGAGAGTGTGCTTGAAAATACAGTTATGGAGATGGCAAGGGATATGACATGCGAGGTGTGTTTTGAAGAGGATGCTCCCGATGTTTGGGAGTTCCAACTTCAAGGGTCGACTTGATGTCTATTTTTATCGATGTAACGTGTGTTGTTGTATTTGTTGTAAATTTGGCGTGTTGTTGTGAACCTCTTCGAGGGTTCCAATCATTGTAAACATTATTTGGAGTTGTTTACTCGACGAGCCAGGATGCAGTGCGATTTTGTTGTCACTTTGGTTTGCAGCAACGCCCCCCTTTTCTTTTAGGCGAGGCTCATTGTTTATTGTTCTCAGAAACTTGACGCGCAACGATGCCCCCTTTCTTTCACGCGAGGCTCGCTATTTTCTATTTAATAAAACCTAATGCGTATTGACTCCCCCCTTTTGTTTCAAGCGGGACCGCCGCCAAAACCTACTCGCTTCTTGATTCTTCTTATCATACAAACCAACCTTCACCCGTCAAAACCTACTTGTTTAGGGTTTAGGGTTTATACAGCGGAAGATTTTACGCATGTAAGCAAAGATTTGACGTACTATATATTGGTTTTGTTTTTTGAAGCTAGATGGCCGACCCGAGAAACATGGATGAGGAGTTGATGATGAGTTTGATCAACACTGGCGCTCAAGTTGCCGGTGATGATGGTGCTAAAAATAACGTGCAAGAGGATGCAGATGACGGGAGTCAGTACTTAGCTCTTGAACAAAATGAGCAACAACATATTGGCCAAGTATATATTTTTTATTATTAGCTATATATATTATCATATGTCTTATGTGTGCTCATGATATTAAAAATAATGTTTATGTTTTGTAGCCCTCTGGATCGACATCAACAACTACAACGAAGAGTAAAAATGTTCAAGGTCCTAAAAAGCCATTGGAGGGCCGCTTCATCATCTCGGAGTTCAATGTGGATACAGGCGAACCGGGGGGCAAATAAAATGAAATTCGTGCACCACTATGGTTACCTTGTACAGGACCGGCTCCCAATCAGTACCCGCGAATGGAAGAAGAAGACCAATGCTCCTCATATCAGTTTTGTCTCCGATCGTGACAAGACGTTAATTTGGAAAGATGTCTTGGTACATTTCACGCTCCAAACAGACGGTTATGATGATATAATAGATGGTGATGAATTGAAGGAGCGAGTTAGGGATTGGGCAATGAAGAAGATGGCCACCCAGTTTCAGACTTGGAAGAAACACCTATACACGACGTATGTCAAGAAGAACATAGCACCAGATTTTACTGTCCCCGGCCCGATCTCAAAGCAGAGGCCCTATTGGGATGAGTTTGTACAGTACAAGACTTTGGAAGAGGGTGTGAGTCGGGTGATAAAGAGCCAACGTAATGCCCAACAGAAGACATACCACCATCACTTGGGATCAGGTGGCTATCTGACTGCCATTAAGAAGTGGAACAAAATGGAAGTAGACCTTCTTGCCAAGGGTATCACACCAGAATCTCTCGAGTGGGGAGAGCGTGCAAAGAATTGGTTTTTCGCTCATGGGGGAACACTGGACCAGGAGACAGGGAAGTGCGTTTATGGTGCAAGACTACAAGAAGCAGTAGAAAGATTGTTTTATGCTTAGAGAGCTACTGCTAGTGGTGCGTTCAGGCCCAACAGAGAGAAGGATGAGTTGACATACGCCATCGGGACTATTGAACATGGTGGCCGAACTAGAGGCAAAGGAAGTGTCTCGTGGGAGCATGGATTCCCTCAGGACAGACCTTCCTACAGAAGCCGCCAGAGAAAGAAGGAAGAAGAGGCACAACGGCTCTAGAGGTTGGAGGAAGCGGTGCGTGAAGCACATGAGCGGGAAAAAAACCTTGAAGCGAGAATGCAGGAGGAAATTAGAAGGCAAGTGCAAATAGCAGTGAGTGCAAGCAAGCAGGCATCAGAGCCAAGAATCAACATTAGCCAATCTGTTCAGTTGAAAAGCAGCTGCGCTTCCACGAAGATACCAAATCAAGGGGACACAGGACTACGCTTCCCTGTGGATGACATCACTGAACCTTGTACATCATGTGAGCTACACATTCTGAAGGGGAATTCCACAATCAAGGTGGCTATCGGTCTTGCTAATCCTATTGACCGAACCAAGACACCAAGGATTCATGGGAATATAATCCAAGAAGGATATGCTACCATCTCGGTAGATAAAGCTGAAAAAGGTTTTAGTGATTTGCCTCTTGACATTCCTAGAGGTGATGGCGAGAAGACTCTAGGAGAAGCAGAGAAGACATTCATTCTATGGCGCAAGCGCTACATCATCATTCCCGGGATGTCGGCTCCACCTCCTGAACTACCTCACCATAGGTACGTGCGGATGAAAACACTACATCATTAATTTGTATTGGCTTAAATAATTAACAGTCTGCTCATAATAATATGTCATTCCTTTTTTGTAGCAGATCCTCCCCCAACCTAAATCCAATTATTCAATCGCCAGATCATCATAGTGCTCTGTACGATGACATTGTGTTGGAAGGCGAGGCTACATCCACACCATCTCCAAGGAGGTCTCCAATGCCGCAGCCGCCACCTCCAAGGAGGTCTCCAATGCCGCTGCCACCACCTCCAAGGAGGTCTCCAATGCCTCCCCCGCCCCCGCCTACCAAGAAGCCTAGCAAGAGGCCAGCCCCGCAAATGAAGAAGCAGTCCCCGCCGGCAAAGAAAGCCACCGTGAAACCAAGGGCTATTCCCAAAATAATATCTGAAGAGAAGGAAGAAGGAACTGATGCATATAAAAAATATATGTCTAGATTCTATGATAAACTTAAAAAGAATCAAGAAGCAAGGAGAAACCCGGAGAAACCATACTTCTTCGTAGCTCCAGATATTCTAAGAAAAAGGGTGGCTTCTTACCAGCAACAACAGCGGGAATCTCGTAAGCCGTCCAAATCAACGTTAACGGACTATGACCGCACTCTCACCAAGTCAATTGAGTCGGCACAGAAAAAGAAGCGGGCAGGGAAAGGGGTTGCCCAACTCGGACAACAAGCGCACCAATCAGTCCCCCCCGCTAGTTGTTGGTAATGAATAAGGTTCGAATTTAGGATTAATGCATCAGGCAAACATACCTCCGGATGTCGATTTGGATCACCTTGGTGAATTTTTTGATGAAACTAGTCTCGACCTTTACCAGATGTTTGGTGATGGAAACTTTGAGAGTGCGGCGAAGGTTGATATTTGGAAGAAAAAATTTGTACTAGGCCAGAGTCTATACAACCCTCAAGCCTTATCTGATCTGGGGACGCAAATGTACCTGCTAAACAAGTGGTACATGCAGGCGTCTACTGGTGGAGACTTCTGCGTTGGTGTCAGAATTAGAGACGAACATTGGTTCCGTGGCGATGATGTTATGTATGTTGACTTTGCAGAATTTCATCAACTATGCCACCTGACCTCTCTGGACAAAGTTATCATTAGCTACAATTGCCTGTAAGTAATAATTCTTTCGATCTATTATTAAACTCATCATATGTGTGTATATGCATATAAATTATCCTAACAAGTACTATATATATGCAGATTTACAATGACAGAGCTCAGAAAGGAAGGCTGAAATGAAATTGGTTTTGTTGATCCCCATATAGTATTCAAAGACCCAGTTACTCCAAAGACTAATTGGAAGTCTGAGTCAGAGAGTAACCTCATGAACTTCTTAGTGAACCAATGCCACAAGAAGGATATACTCTTTTCCTACAACTTCAAGTGAGTGTTAATAATGTCGATCATCCTTAATGGCTCATATGTTGATTCTAGTTAATTAATGAGTGTTATGCGTTATATCCTATAAACACATGCAGCAATCACTGGATATTGATGGACATCGATCTGGTGAAAAGTCACTTGATAATCTATGACTCGATGAGAAAACCACAACAAGACTACCAAGATATGATAGATATTATCCAGAGGTAATTTTGGTATCTCTAGCAACTATATATACACACAAACATGATGATTAACTATATCTGATGACATGGCAAATTTTTTGTTGGGCAGTGTTTGGAAAACCTTTATTGAGAAGCAACACATGGGAAAATGCAAAGCGCCACTGAATGTAATCCCTTTGAAAGTAAGTCCCCTAAATCACATCATCTTTATTAATTAAACATATAGCTTTCACTGGATCACCAGATTGGATGACAAATCTTTTTCTCATAAAGTGGTGTCTGAGGCAGGAACAGGGAAACAACTACTGTGGTTACTATGTTTGCAAGTTTATCAAGGTGGTCTCCCAAAGAACTCCTACGGAGAGACTCAAAGTAAGTTAAAAATACACTATATATTCATTTAATTATTATTATTGATTGTGTTACTATGTCTTTATATATATATATATGTACATATATTAATTTATTTTCCTTTAATTCAAACCTATAGACTCGATGGTTGGAGGAAAAGGTCATACGGCAAGACCAAATCAAAGCAATTCAAGAGTCTATAGCCGGATTTTTTAATGAGCAGGTCATCGATTCCAAGGGCGAGTTCTACTTCGACCCAACACTGCCATGAAAGCCAAGCTAGAGGATGAGAGAAAACTTGTTATATCACAACAACTGTAATGCAATCTTTTTGTAATATATGCACATGAAATAATATAATGTAAAATACACATATGCATGCATGCATGTAAATATATATATGATGCATGCATGCATATATATATATATATATATATATATATATATATATATATATATATATATATATATATATATTTCTATGCTTGAATTGTGTGATTTAATACGTTCATTGTGCTTGAACCGAAACATACTATACGCGCGTATAAATATATAATTAGCAGCGTACAATACGACTTCGAAAACCTATTTTGAAAAGAAAACAAAAAAAAGAAAAGAAAAGAAAAAAGAAAAAAACCTTTAGTCCCGGTTCGTATTACCAACCGGGACAAAAGGTGCCGGCCATCGTGGCATGTCAGGAGGCACCTTTAGTCCCGGTTGGTGTTACCCACCGGGACTAAAGGTCCTCCTTTAGTCCCGGTTCCTGACCCGGGACTAAAGGACCCCCCTTTAGTCCCGGATGCTTGCTCCTGGGTGGGGCACCGGGACTAGAGGGGGTTACCCACCGGGAGTAAAGCTCTGTTCTCTACCAGTGCAAGTAATTATAAGGGCCCTTTTACAAAATTCTAAGATGAGGGGGTATCCTTGATCTTTGGCCCTCGGATTAGATTTGGATGGCTATGATTGGATCGGGCGAGTGAGATCGGCCGGCGGCGAGGTGAATGGCGGCGGCGCCATGGCCTGACAAAGGGAGCTCACCGGCGACATTGGTTTAGGGCCTACGGTGCATGGTTTGATGAACAGGAAAGTCGAGGAGAGAGAGAGGAGAGAATGGGGATCTCACCGAAACCGAAGAAACACGCGGAGAAGCTACGACAGCGGGTGGCTCGGGATGGTCTACGGCGGCGCTAGGTCTAAGCAGCTACAACTCTTAGGTGAGGGCGAAATCTAGCTCTGAGGTGGTATAGGGAGGCGGCGCGGGCTCGGTCGACTATTTATGAGGCTGGGTTATCTTGGGAGGCACGCCACCATGACGTAGCAGAACCGAACATGGACAGCGTCGGCGACGGTCTCTGACTTGGGCATGACGCGAGGAAGGAGATGCCCTCGATGGGCAGGCCCGGTGCGTCAGCGGGATGGAGGAAAGGAACACGGTCGCGATGCAGACCTGGGTCGCGGAGCTATTTTCTTAAAAAACCAGGACATGCAAGTTGCGACCAATATGACATTGTATTAATATGAGAGGTTTAGAGATTTAGTGTTTGCTGGTGGTCACTAATTCAAAACTTTCATATACTTAGACCACCATCATTTCTCGATATGGGAGTTGAGAGGTAAAACTATCCCATATACACCATTTTATCTTAACTAACGAAGCTCCACCAAATTTTGTTGCATATTTGATCTCAGGAACTAAGTGGAAGAAAATGGATTCAATTGGGCCAAAGATGGGGTCGACAAACCCCACCTAGGTTGGGCGACCTGCCCCTGGTCCCATTGACCCTCAATCTTGGTCACATACAAGGAAACACAAGGACAACCAAAGTGTAATATTGGATCAATGTCGATTTAGTTTCAGTGGATGGGATATATTATCACATGCATGGATCAATGGACCCACCAACATACAAAGAAACACAAATTCAAACAACACACCATACCACAGGATTGTACACACCTTTGATAAAATAGTAGGTTGGGTGACCTCCCTCAGGTGAGGTGACATGACTTCAGAGCATTCAAAACAACCACCGACATGGGTGACCGAGTCCAGCTAGGGGATTAGTGGCAGCAAAAGGCTGTCCTCAATTTGGGCTGCATGGTGACCACGTCCAGCCAGGGGATTAGTGGTAGTAAAAGGCTGTCCTCAATTTGAGGAGTATTTCCATCTTAGTTGACTAGGAGGCTGAGCGCCTATTTATCTCTTGTATTAGGAACATTTGAGAATCAAGCAATGAAGAACAAACATGTTATGATCCTTAGATCATTGGGGGTTGGGGGATAACCACTGCCAAGAAGATGGCCAGGCAAAGTCGGCGTGGGGGGAGACTAGAGCATTTGGGGGAATGGGATTCGGGGCGAGGTTTTTCCCCTCTGCGCCCTATGTTGGGAATTAGGAAGGAGAAAGGAAATTGTTCTATTGCTTAATTCTTAATCAAGTGTCAAACACTTCTTAAGAAGGCCAGGCCAACATTCGCTGCATGCCTTCCTATTCTTAGGACGGACCACGTCTGCTGGTACCGCTGCATGCCTTCCTATTCTTAGGACAGACCACGTCTGCTGGTACCTCATCTGCTGGCGCCCATGTCTTCTGTGCGCGGTGCTCGCGCGCCTCCTGGCGCGTCTCGCATGCTCCTAGCGCCGCGCTTGCGGGAGTAGCGGCGGTGCCACATGACAGACTTAGGTCCTGGTGGATACCTGTAATTTTAGCAGTGCGCTTGGAATGTTAGAGGCTGGCCGGTGTATTTTTTTATCTCTCCATGTTCATGGCCTGCTATAACCTGTTTTTAGTTTTATTTGCATTTTATTCAACTTGGTTGTAATATTTAATGTCTTTTCTGGTGCCAGAACGGGTATGATGCTGTTCAAGCCCAGATGGCAGCTGCTGGATATCAAGGTGACTGGTCAAGCTATGTGTGTGCAGAACAGCAGTTGAGTTATCTAGAACAGTATGTGCAGCAAAGCACCCAGGAATACGATGTGCTAGCTGACCCTAGTATATCCCAGGATCCAAGGTTCACGACTCAAGCAGACAAGGATCAGGGTTTAGGTTCTTTTTTCAAACGTGACGATCAAAGATTAATCAGCTGAGGGAAAAAGATGCACGGGAGAGATATCCAAATTTTATTTCAGATAGTTACTCAGAGTGTTATCCTGGTTACCAGGAGTATAATAATGAGATTGCAGGAAGTGACGATGAAGATGATTTATCGAAGGGGGATATGGGTGGACGGGTAGTGAAGTGATTTAGATCTTATGCACAAAAGTTCCTGTGCAAATGCAAGCCTATGCTTGTGGCAAGGGTCTTTGTGAAATCGCAGTGGATAGGCTAGGCATCACTTAGTTAATGTTTATTATGTTGCATTTGCTTTTGAATTGGTTTGTACTGATAACTCATTTCTGCTTCATTTTTCTTCATTTTGTATTTGAATATTCTGAAAACTAACAGTGAAGTGTTTTAGCTGCTTTTTATGAGATATTTTTAGTTACTGTTCAGTCTGGTATTTGAGCATATCCCAAGGCTGTTGTCCTGATATTACTTTGTTCTGGTTGTTTTGCCTGTACATCTTCTGTTGCTCAGTTGTGAATTAGCAGCCATTGCTTCTGCTGCAATTGTGGCTTTTGGTTTTAAAATGATTTACTCAAGTCCATGTTCACTTCTGTTGTGGAATGATGCAGAAACTTTTGTCATTGGCGCTTTTGGACCATCTCCGTAATGTGTTCTCATATGTGATTCTTCAGCAGGCGAAGGGCCGCCTTCACAGGTGGGACATTGAGACTGAAGAGGAGTGGGCCAAGTACAACGATCAGAAAGAAGCCATGCCGAAGGCTGCCTCCCAGTTTGGGGTGAAGATGCAGGACGGCAGGAAGACCAGGAAGCAGAACAAGGACCAGAAGCTCACGAATGACCTCCACAAGATCAACAAGATCCTGGCTAGGAAGAAGGGCAAGAAAGATGGGGTGGAAGATGGCGGACACTACTCGCTACGATGATGATTTACCTAGCTCGAAGATACAGCGTGGCTGAAGCTTGTCATTTTTTGTTTGTCCTGTCGGTACTGTAGGCAAGCGAGGCGAACATTCTACACAGAGTTACAGTGCCATCTTTGGCTGGCAGCTGTATCCTGCGGCCTGTGTTTAAGGTGGCCGGTAGGAAATATGTCGATGCTTTGAGCTGAAACCATGGAAGAAATATGGCTGTATATGTATTGGTTATCTACTGATACAGTGACAGGGATTTAGTATAGTCATTCTGGTTGTCTGGAAACCCACCGTGTTGAGATAGCTGCTGGGGATGGGAGCAGCTAAGAGATTCATTTTTTTTGTGCTAACCAAGCTGAGGCACTAATAACGACATTTAGCTGGTGATAGCCACTAAACCAGCCTTTAGTTAGCGCAGCTAAAGCGCAAAACCTAGCCCAAGAAGTAAACCGGCCCAACTGGCCCAACACCAGTACGTAACCCTAGCTCAGCAGTCACTATCTCTCCAGTATCCAGCGCTCGCTCTCCAGCTCTACAGAAAAGAGGAGGAGGCGGCGGCTGTGCCCTTCAGCGGCGGCGGCTTCGAGCGGAGCGACCGGCGGCGGCGGTGGCTGTGCCCATCGACGGCCGCGTCGCAGAGCCGACTGGCGGAGGCTGCTGCTTCGAGCAGAGCGACTGACCGGTGGCGGTGGCGGCTTCCGATGGAGGCACCTGAGCAGCGGCGCGGAGGCTGAGCATTGAAGCGCTGAAGCAGCTGAGCGTTGAAGCACTGAAGCAGCAGCACCAACGGCGACGCCATGGCACAACGATCTGGCAAGCTTCTTCTCTGCTCGGTGCTCACGCCTCCTCTCTTTTTTTGCTTGTATGTCGTAGATCGTACTGTATGTGAACAAGTTGTCAATATTTGTTACCTGATATCTCTCTTCTGAACTGATTATGAATCAATTAGTAATGGTTATCAAGTTATGCCAACATCTTGTGTGTGTTTTCTTTTTCTTTTTTCTTGTAAAAACAGCTAAATGGCTTAGCTGCAGCTATCTCCGACTATAGCTGCACTTTCAGCAGTTAAGAGGCTTAGCCGGAGATTTAAAACACTGCTTGAGATTGGTCCCCAACTTGCTTTCTGACAGGAAAGCCTTTGCAAAACCGAATGGGATTTGTTTTAGTTCATTGACCGTTGCATAGCTGGCAGTTTGGATTGTTCTCAAGGCTATTGGCATCAGGACATATACATGTGAAAAACTTTACATCCGTGGTCGATATTTTACCAGGAATTATAATACGATCCATGGTGATTTTGTTTGTCTTGCATCTCTGGTTGCAGCCTCCCTAGCTGCAGCAAACTAATGTTTGTGGATGGCTTCAAGCAGGAAAACATTGGTGACATTTCTTTTGGATAAACCCGGATTGTGACTGCAGAAGTTGTGGTAATGGGCGGGCCCGTGGAAATGGATGCATCACTAATGCTTGCAGTAACGCGGTTGCGCGAACCCGTGGTTCGTATTGAGAAAAGAAATTCCCAACATAATTCTAGCTGAATTACCTGAACAATGAATCATAAAGGCTTGGAAGACTCGTTGAACCTGTGTAAATATAAACTTTATGTCGCTGTGTGTCACCATCTAAAAACATAAAATCCGAATCCGCCTTGGCTCCGTGGAAAATGAAATTTTCTTAGCTTTTTTACCTAGACCGTGGGAATTGGCAAGTCCTCGACAAGTGGCCAGAACTACCTTATCCGTGGAAAATGAAGTTATCTTCTCGTGATTCTCAAAAAACAAAGTTATCTTCACGTGAATACGTCCCCCAAATACTTGTCAGATACGTACCTAGACCGTATCTACGAATTTAGGCACGTATTGGATCGAATACTCGTATCAGATACGTTTGGGCTGGATTGGTTACGGCTCAAGTAGAAAGAACAGCCCACTCCCACTGCCCCGTGCATCCCTCGTTCCCTCTCCGTCCCTCTTTTGTTGCCCCCTAGAGCCAGCGGCCGGCGGCGAGGTGGCGAGCTCCAGCCTCCATCTCCGGCGAGAATCAGACGACATGGACCCCGACACTGCTCCGTTTGGCATCAGCATTCGGCCCCTCAGGTGTCTCCCTTGCTCCACGAATCCAAATCGAGTCCCTCACACCCGTCGAGCGCCCTTACAGACTCTGGCAAGAATCCCTCGGCACCGAGGCCTGCAGGCTCAAGTAAGCTCCTCTCATCGCCGTGTCTTTCCCCTCCCGTACTCCAGTACTGGATGTCTGGGTTTAGAAGAAGACATAAAAAAGGAGTTGAATAGGGATTATGACAATAGATTACATCTTCTTGTTGCCAATTTTGCAAAGTCATTGTTTAGAATGGTAAAGTTCTGAAGCCCGCTTTTTGAAATGACAAATAGCTAATTTCTCTAGAAAAATCAGTACGATTTATAATTCCTGGTGTCAATCCTTTTTTTCTTAACGTGTATCCGCTTGTCAGAACGTATTGTATCGTATCCGATACTCGTATCGTATCTGTATCCGTATCTAGGCGCATAGCGTACCACACACGCGGAAGCAGTGTCATTGATAGGGCTGTTTCTTTCTTTTGCTGGAGGACTGCTTTATGGTCAAGTCTATTTGCTTAGCTCAGCTGCCTAAGGTGTCCTCTCGAGGATGCTTTGTTCAAGTCTTTTTTGCTTTCTCGCTGTCTGGGCAGCGAGTGTCACTAGCTAGGAAGAATTTTCGCAGGAAACCACCCCAAAAATTGGCTCGCCATTACTCTCGATCGTATAATGATAGTGTGAGTACTCCGTAGTTGGTATATACTCTTACGCGTTCAAATATATATATATATATATATATGATCATCTTTCTTCCCAACACACATCACATAACCATGGCCGCAGTGACAGTGAGCTCTTGTCCCCCCTTCCTCGTCTTGTCCTCATGCCTCTACTACTGCTTCTTGATGCCCGCCGCCATCCATGTCCCTCACGTTGGCTCCCTGTCCTTCAACCTCAGCTTCTCCCAACCCCAAAGCCCTGGTCTGTCTCAGCTGATAAACTGCACCGGCGACGCCATGCTCACTCAAGATACACTTGAGCTGACACGTAAGTTTGTTTTAAATCTCCCGCTATAGCTGCCGCTATAGCCTTTTAAGGCAGAGTGCCGCTATTTGTGTTCATGTACAATTTAGCCGCTATAGCTCAATTTAGCCCCGCTATTAGCCGATTTAGAGGTATACCGCTAAACACCTTAGTCCGCTACTTAAAACTATGCAGGTAACAGGTTTGACCAGAGCAGCGAAGGCAGCGTCGGCAGAGCCAAGTACACGAAGCCAGTGCCGCTGTGGGATGGAGCCACCAGCGAGATGGCCAACTTCACTACCACCTTCTCCTTCCGGATCAGTCTGGACCCAAGGACGTATTCTCCTGGTGATGGGATGGCGTTCTTCCTCGGGCATTTTGCGTCAGATATCCCGAGCAACAGCACAGGGGGCAGCTTGGGCCTCCTCCCGCACAACACCAACGGCACCGGCGACGGCACCATCGTTGCCGTCGAGTTCGACACCCATCTGAATCCGGAAAACGCTGATATCAGCTACAGCCATGTGGCCATCGACGTCAACTCCGTCAAATCCACGGCAACCAAGGACACTACCTCGCCGACCAAGAACCTCACGTCCTCCAGCTCCGTGATGACGGCAACCGTGAGGTACGTCAACGTCACCAAGTTGCTCGCCATCCAACTCGTCATCAACGGCACATCATACAACGTCAACACGACCGTTGATCTGAGGAGCTACCTGCCAGAGCGTGTCGCCGTGGGATTCTCAGCGGCGACGGGCTACGCCGGCGAGCTGCACCAGATACTGTCATGGTCATTCACATCCACTCTGCAGGAACCACCGGCACTGCTGCCGGTTCTGACGCCTGACAACATCCAGAATTCCAAGAAGAGATCAGTAGGAACCGTGACAGTCGCCGTGCTAGTGCCTCTGCTATTTCTATTCGTGTGTGCAGCCGTGCAGACGTCGGATGCCTAAAACTCAGACATCTCCACACGTCACATTGCTCGAAACCTTCTCAAATTTTTACCACAGCCTACACATGCGATAACATGACACCTCCACAAGTTTCATGATTTTTGGACTTATTATGAATTTTATATAATTTAAAAACACTTTTCCGACAAGTTCCTCGTCATGTTACGTGAAGAAGATGCCCGAAATTTGATGCGAGTTCGTGGATAGGGACTCAACATACACCAAATACCATGAATAACATTTTTCGAATCACTAAATTGCATTATTCCATCCACATGCAGTTCAAATTTGAAATATTCAAAAAAAATCAACGAAAAGAAATAAATTAGGAAAATATATCAAAAAAAGTCAAATTTAGCCCAAATTTTAAAATTGAGATTTAAATAATGTATTATAGCACCACAAAAAAGCTGGGTTCAAAAAACCAAAAAAAAACTCTTTGCCGAGGGTCTAGCCTGGCCCTCGGCAAAGGGGGTCTTTGCCGAGGGCCTGGCCAATGGCCCTCGGCAAAGAATATTTAAAAAAAAATAAGAAATCTTTGCCGAGGGCCCTGGATTTGGGCCCTCGGCAAAGGGCCAACCCTAAATTGGCCAGCCGCCCAAATTCCCCACCCACAGAAAAATCTTTGCCGAGGGCCTAGCCTGGCCCTCGGCAAAGGGGGTCTTTGCCGAGGGCCTAGCCAATGGCCCTCGGCAAAGAATATTTAAAAAAAATAAAAAATCTTTGCCGAGGGCCCTGGATCTGGGCCCTCGGCAAAGGGCCCAACCGTAAAATCGGCCAAAGCCCACCCTACCCACAGAATGGTGACGCGGCCGCTGCTTTGCCTCGCCGCTGCCCCGTGCCCCGCCGCCCTCCCGGCCCGCCACAGCGCGCCCGGCTGCCCTGCGCCCCCCGCCGTAGCGCGGCCGGCGCCCTGCGCGCCCCGCCGCCCACCACCGCACCACCCGGCGCGCCCCGCGCCGGCCCGCGCCCAGCCGCCACCGCCACCCCGCGCGCCCCGCCGCAGCGCGCCCGGCTGCCCCACGCCCACCACCATGCCGCCGCGCGCCGCCCCGCGCCCGGCCGCCACCGCCACCCCACGGGCCCCCGGCCCCCGGCCGCTAGAGGAGGAGGGAGGAAGAGTAGGCCACCGGAGGAGCCCCACCCCGCCGCTCGCCTCAACCCGCCGGAGGTGCCCCGCCGCGGCCACGTCGCCCGCCGGCCGGCCCGCCCCGAGGAGGAGGAGAACCTCCGCGCCATCCGCCGACCACCGGAGAAGGAGGAGGACCCCACGCCACCCGCCAACCCCATCCATGCTGTCCGCTGTGCCCGCCCCCGTTCCGAGGTGCCCCGCCCCGGCCCCTTGACGCCGCCCCGTCCGCGACCCTCGCCCCGTCCACGGCCTCCGATGTCCCTCCGATGTCCAGGTATGCCCTTCCCTCGCTTCATGGTGACAATGCTAGTGAAGGAGGAGGTCTAGGTGGAGGTCGAGGTGGTGGTGGCATGCAATGGTGGAGGTGTAGGTGGAGGTCGAGGTGGAGGAGGGTAGTGTGTTCGTTGAGGTGGTGGTGGTGTGGTTGTTGTGGTGGTGTGGTGGTGTGGTCGTTGTGGTGGATATGGTGGTGTGGTCATGGTCATTGTGGTGGATGTCGTGGTGTGGTCGTGGTCATGGTGGTGGTGGTGTAGTCGTGGTGGTGGAGGTGGTGGTGTGTTGGTGGTGGATTAATATATATCTGGCTATCGGCCATCGTGCCGTATTTGTTCCCTTGATATGTGGTTGTCGGCCATCGTGCCGGTTTTTTCTTGCAGGTTTTGGAAACCTCCGCGTACAGGGGAGGTTCTGTCGAAATTTTCAACTTATAGTATTGTGTTTCTTCTTTTGCAGAGAAGAGCACGTCAGAGGGGACTCGGCAACCCCGATCCTCTTCATCGGCGTTGCGGGTCTGCCTGCACAGCATCGCCTCGTCACTGCCCCGACTCGCCACTGCCCCGCTAGCCTGACTCCACCGCCACCCTAGGTATAAATAAGCCCTCTTCCCATATCATTTTCTTAGATCGCGTAACCCAGTTAGGCGTCTCCCATCCGAAAGAGATACGGTCGTAGGTATGCGGATCTTTGCATATCTACGACCGTATCTGTTTCGGATTGTCCACGTTTTTTAGACAGCCCGTGGATGCGTAGATGGGTTAGTTTCCATGGTCTGCTCCGGTCCAAGACCGAGTTTCGACAGCTCTTCCCTATTGTTCTCCGGATACACACTCTCCCTGGCAGGACGTGTATCGGGAGAACAGCGGGGAGGTGCTGCCGAAATTCTGTCTCGAAGAGGAGCGGAGCCTGGAAACTGACCTCATCTACGCATCCGTGGGTGGGATTAGGACCTATCCTCACCTATTAGACATTAGGAACACCGCGTAGATGCAATTGATGGTCACAATACTCTGTGATGTAAATGTTAAAGGATGGAGGACCGTCAGTGGATGTACACGGGCTGGAGAAGCGGTAGTGACTACGACTATGAATGGGTGAAGGGGACAGATCATTTCTTTAAACTTGCATTTGGCCCAGGAGCAGGAGGACATTCTCTAGTTTGGTGTCCCTACAACAAATGTGACAACAGGAGAAAGGTAGACGAGAAGACCATAGGTAGACATCTTGTGTTTAATGGTTATACGCCTAGCTATCAGCAGTGGATCTACCATGGTGAAGCAAATCATATAAGAGCGGAGGTGGTGAGAGCACGCCTCGAGGCTTTTGATGATGATGCCGGGGTAGCAGACATGCTAGATGACGCCCACCAAGCTCACTTCGCTAAACGACGTGAGAAGGAGGAGATGGAGGAATCCGCAAAGGACTTCTACAAAATGCTGGATGCGGTTGGACGCGTAATGGGGTTGAAGGCCGAGTTAAACCTGAGTCGAGAAGGCTTCGATAAGATGTTGGCCGCGTTTGGCACCATGCTACCGGAGAAGCACACTTTGCCGATGAACTTGTACAAGGCAGAGAAACTCCTTCGTATGCTTAAGATGCCGTATGACAAGATACATGTTTGTCCGAAGGGGCGCGTCTTATTTAGGAAAGAACACAAGGACACAAATTACTGTCTGAAGTGTAAATCCTCTAGGTACCTGGAGGTAGACTCTGGTGATGGTCAGAAAAAGCAGCTTCCGATCCCCACGAGAGTGCTACGGCACCTTCCTTTCCTGCCAAGGATCCAACGGCTATTCATGATCGAGGAATCCGTGAAACAGATGACATGGCACAAAGATGGCAAATGGTACAATCCTGGGAAGATGGTACATCCGTCTGATGCTGAAGCATGGATGTACTTTAATGACAAACATCGTGACAAAGCAGCTGAGGCCCGTAATGTATGTGTCGCGCTGGCAACAGAAGGGTTCAATCCTTATGGAATGATGGCTGCCCCATACACATGCTGGCCCATTTTTGTTATCCCCCTCAATCTCCCTCCCGGCATCTCCTTTCAACGGCATAACGTATTCTTGTCGTTGATAATTCCTAGACACCCGGGGAGTAATATGGGTGTGTTCATGGAGCCTGTGATTGATGAATTGATCCACGCTTGGGAGAAGGGGGTATGGACATACGACTGAGCTACAAAGACAAGCTTCAAAATGCACGTTTGGTACCACTACTCCCTGCATGACTTCCTGGCGTATGGGTTATTTGCCACCTAGTGTGTTCATGGGAAGTTCCCATGCCCAATATGCAAGGAAGCTGTGAGGTTCATTTGGTTGAAGAAGGGTGGCAAGTATTCGTCGTTCGACCAGCATCATCAGTTCCTCCCTCTAGACCATGAATTCAGAGAAGACATCAAGAGCATTACGAAAGGTGTCAAAGTGACAGACCCTAAACCGCACTTGAGGACTAGTGCCGAGGTTCGTGCTTAGATAGATGCTCTCGTGCCCAATGAAGAAGGTGGTTTTGTGGGATATGGTGAGGAACATATGTGGACTCATAAGTCCGGCTTGACGAGGCTCCCCTATTTCGATGACCTTCTTCTGCCACATAATATTGATGTAATGCACACTAAAAAGAATATCGCCGAGGCACTTTGGGGAACTCTCATGGACACTGACAAGTCTAAGGACAACGTTAAGGCTAGAGTGGACCTAGCGACGCTGTGCGATAGACCGAATCAAGCGATGCAGCCTCCTAGTGGCCGAAACAAGAACTAGAAAAGGCCTAAGGTCAATTTCCTCTTGCAAATCGATCAAAGGAGGGAAGTACTAAAATGGATCCAGACGTTAATGTTCCCAGATGGATATGTAGCGAATCTTAGCAAGAGAGTGAACTTAGGCACTATGCGAGTCAATGGGATGAAGAGTCATGACTACCACATATGGATTGAGTGGCTTCTTCCGGCGATGGTCCAAGGCTATGTCCCTGAGCATGTTTGGCTAGTGCTGGCAGAGTTGAGCTTTTTCTTTCACTAGTTTTGTGCCAAGGAGATATCTTGGACCGTCGCTCGGGACTTGGAAAAAGCGGCACCTGTGTTGCTCTGTAAGCTAGAGAAGATCTTTCCACCCGGCTTCTTCTTGCCGATGCAGCATCTGATTGTGCACCTCCCGTCTGAGGCACGTTTGGGGGGGGGGGGCCGTGCAGGCCCGTTGGTGCTATCCAATCGAGAGATGTCTAAAGACTCTTCACAAAAAATGTACAAATAAAGCCAGAATTGAGGCTTCCATTGCAGAGGCATGCCTTCGGGAGGAGGTGGCAAACTTCACAACACAATACTACAAGCCGAACCTTCCTAGCAATCATAATCCACTCCCTCGTTACAATGCTGGCGAAAATGAATCGACCCTCAGCCTTTTCCAAGGCCAACTCAGCGGCGCAAGTGGATCAACCCCGAAGCTATTGGGAAATGAAGAGTGGCGCAGTATCATGCTATATGTGTTGAATAACCTTACCGAGGTGCAGCCGTTCGTCAAGTAAGTTCTCAACGAACTTGTTTCAATACGTCGTCACTATTCTGCATCCAACCCCATTGATTCTCGTTCGGACAGGGAATTTGTTGATGAATTCTGGCATCAATCAAGGGATCCTACCTCGCATGAACAAGACACCCTTGTTTCATGGGGTGCAAGAGCGGGGAGGCCTAATTTTATTTCTTGGTTCAAACAAAAGGTAATGTCCAATTTAGCTCGTACGTTCGATCGTCCAAGGTGATCGTACGTTTGATTAATATAACGATCTATCATGCTTCACCTTGTAGGCCCAGACCGGTTCGTCCATGAGTGACGAGTTGAAACAGGTTGCAAACGGCTGTGACATTAGGGTGAAATCATTTACTGGCTATGATGTGAATGGATATCGCTTCCACACAACAAGCTACGAGCAGATTTGGCCCAAACAAAAAACCACAAATAGCACAGTTTGTACGCCCGTCACTGATGGCCTCGACTATCATGGTAGAGTTGAGGAAATCTATGAACTCTCATTTCATGGAGACAAACCTCTTAAACCTATCATGTTCAAATGCCACTGGTTTAATCCTCGATCAACGAGACAAACCCCTCATCTTGGGCTAGTCGAGATTCAAGAAGATTCCATCTATCCTGGAAAAGATGTCTACATTGTGGCTCAACATGCTGTGCAGGTGTATTATACTCGATACGCCAACCAAGACAAAGAGGATCTTAAGGGTTGGTCTATTGTGCACCAGGTATCTCCACATGGTAAACTACCTGCCCCAAACAATGAAGATTACAACTTCAACGCAAACACATATGATGGACAGTTCTATCAAGAAGATGGGCTACCAGGCACGTTTGAGATAGTCTTACCCGAAGCAATCGAAATGGAAGTAGACAACGAAATGGTTGATGGCGAGGTCCATGGAGATGTGGTGGTAAATGCCAAGGACATAGCAATGCTTGAGCGATTACTTCTAGGCAATGACTACGATGACAACATAGAACCTTCGGATAGTGTTGCCCATTTGGACAATTTTGACAGTGATGATGAGACCTATGATCCCAATCATGAAGATTATTCCTAGTACATGTAATACTATGTTTTTTAAATTTGTGTTTTGTTTATATATTTTGAATCTATTTCTAATATATGTACTAATTAGTCTTGTTCATTCTTTGTGATTGCAGGTGATTGAACAAAGATGGCGAGCAGACGTCCATGCCGTGACATGCCCTCGGTTTACGGGAGAGACCGCCCTCTCCTTTAAGGTGAGGGGTCGTCGTCCGGGGCAGCGTCCGTAGGAGGTGACGAGAGGAGGACCAGGGGCAGCAGCCGCAGGAGGCAGTGGTCTCCTCCCTCGCCACATGACGAGGTGCTGGAGGAGGAGCACGTGACGGCCACGGCCACATCCTCGTCGGAGGATGAGAGGGGTCAGCAGATGGGTGAGGCAGGCGAGGCGCTCGAGGGCGAGGGAGGCGAGGCGCTTGAGGGTGAGGGAGGCGAGGGGCTCGAGGGCGACGGAGGGGGTATCGCTACCCGGACTCCCTACGAGCGAGGTCCCGCGAGCCTCCCTCCGGTTCCACTTCCTCACAACCGCCCAGTGATTCGGCCTATGGCAAAGAGGTAAGTAACTATAGATGTTATCACAACTACTTCATAAGATATGTTGGAAATCATAAGAGAAACTGATAAATTTTCTTAATCACTTGTGCAGGGCCTGGTTGGTTTTGTCAGGTACTCCAGCACGCACCCCCGCGAGCATCCTTGGTGTTTTGTGCAGGAAATGGTACGTCGGCATTGTGCAACTGTCCGAAGAGCCGGTGGTGCGGGGGCCGGCCTCCAACTGGGACAGGTACGCACTGGTCACGGATGACACTTACCGCAATAAGCAGGAGCGAGTATTGGCAGAATTTTGGGTAAGTTTCTCTCGTGAAACATTGCTTAATACATCTCATTCATTGGTTAAATGTTTTATTGAAATAATGAATGGATACATAGGTTTTGTATGCAGAAATTTTTCAAGGCCAGAGAAGGACTTGAGGCCTAGGCGGATCGGGCGGCTGCCGCAGCTTGTAGGAAGTACGTCACCGAGATGCACCACCGTGGGCGCGTCCAAGCCCACATAGACTACAACAGGTCGGTACTTAAGCAGTCCCTCCCCAAGCCTCAAGCAAGACTGATTACGCTGACCCGGAACCAGTACCTTGAGGTAGGCGAATAACATTCATAATGATTCGTTTTGATATTAAGTAGGTTCAATTTCATCTTCTTATATGTCAAATACTCGATGACTTGTAGGTGATTCCTTGGTGGTGTCGATCGTATCCCAAGTGCTGGGCCATGATCGTGGACAAGTGGTTATCACAGGACTTTGTTGCCACGCACGAGAGGCTGCAGGAACAGCGTCTGATGAGGCAAGGTCCAACTCACCATCAAGGCAGCCGCAGCCTCCCCGGATACAAACAAGCATACGTAAGTGATTTCTTTCATTTATTTTGATGCTCAATTCTGCTTGATTTCTCACCATCTTCCTGTCTTTCTCGTAGGAGGCTGCGCACCCGGGCGAGGAGGTCTCGAAGTTCTCTGCGTGGGCTATGTCCCACATGGGCAGGGCATCGTCCTCTGTCTCCTTCGACCCGGCTGCCCCGCCCCAGGTGTACTCTGACCCAAACGTATACACTAAAGTCCAAGAGTACACGTCCTCGGTAAGGGAGATCTATGGGGAAGATTACAATGTGCGCACTAAGCCCATTGATGCAGAGACGATCATGAGGCTTGGAGGAGGCAAGAAGCATGGGCAGCTGTGGATTGAAGATGGCGCCATCGACTCCACCACTGTTCCCTCCCTCAACGCTATCCAAGCACGGAGCACGAGCTCCAGCCAGCCCATACGCTCACGGCCTTCTCTAGCACTGCAGCAGGCCCAGGCACTCCAGGTAATTCCTGTTTTACTCATCGTACATTGATATTTACACACCTAAATTAGATTTGCATTACTCATACATTGGAGTGAAATATTGCATGCCGAGCTGCAAGAAACAAAAAGGCAAAGTCAAGAGCAGAACGCGGAACTGACCGCACAGCTGCAGGCCCAGCAGGTCACGTTCGAGGCCGCACGGAAGCAGATGGCGGAGATGATGGTGATCATGCAAAGTCTTGGGCAAGCATCGGGTGTACCTGTGCAGTTTTCAGCTCCTCCTCCTACTCCTGCAGCTACTCCTGTAAGTATGAAAGTTCACTTTTCGCTTGTGTTTTGCATGTATGTCGGCCTTCGTGCCGTTGTGGATGTCGGCGTTCATGCCGTTGTGGATGTCGGCGTTCGTGCCGTTGTGGATGTCGGCGTTCGTGCCGTTGTTTCTTGCAGGTTTTGGAAACCTCCCCATGCAGGGGAGGTGCTGCCGAAATTTTCAATTGAGTCTAATCTTTTTGTATTCCTAGATTACTAGATGCAATCTCTAAGTTCCAAAACTGTTTTCCCGGATTACTCACACATGCAATCTCTGCTCCTTTGTGCAGCCTCCGTCCGCGGGTTCCAATCAATTTGGTAGTGCGTCACCGGGTGATCCCGCCTTTCCTTCACCACCGTCTCATAGGCTACCTTGATCAGGACTAGTGCTAGGTGATGTGGTTGGACTTTATTGTAATATTTGTGGTTTATGGTTCTGACTTGTGCTTGGATTTCATGAACTTGTCGTAATAAACATGTGAATGATGATGAACATGTGACTTATCGTTGTAATATATTGTGATTTGTGGTTCACAATTATGGTTGTGATATATTGTGAGAAAATGGGTTTTGTGTGATATATATATGTGATGGTTGATATATATATGTATATATATGAAATGCTTGTGTCAATGGAATGCAAAAAACAAAAAAAAATTTAAATTTCTACCTCTTTGCCGAGGGCAATGACCAAGGCCCTCGGCAAAGAAGGGTCCTTTGCCGAGGGGCGTCCCATTGCCCTCGGCAAAGATTTTTTTTTAAAAAAAAGAAATTTCTGCAACATTTCTTTGCCGAGGGCCATGGTTGGAGGCCCTCGGCAAAGATTTTTCAAAAAAAAAGAATAATTCTTTGCTGAGGGCCGTCCCATTGCCCTCGGCAAAGATTTTTTTGGAAAAATTATGTACATTTCTTTGCCGAGGGCCATGGTTGGAGGCCCTCGGCAAAGATTTTTCAAAAAAAAGAATAATTCTTTGCCGAGGGCCCCCGAAGACGGCCCTCGGCAAATTAAGACTCCGTCCCAGGCGCCGGCGCCGTGATGGCTTCTTTTCTTTGCCGAGTGCCGCTCCAGCCCTCGGCAGAGGCTTTGCCGAGTGCCCGATAAAGGGCCCTCGGCAAAGACCCTCTTCGCCGACTCAAAATTCCCCGAGAGCTCTTTGCCGAGGGCCGCCCTCGGCAAAGCCTTTGCCGAGGGTTAATGGGCCTTAGCCGAGGGCGTCAGGCCCTCGGCAAAGAGGCCGTCTCTAGTCGTCGCAACGGCCTCCTGCTTGTCTACAAGCTGGTGGCCAAAGGCAGCCTCGACACGCATCTCCACAACAGCGACAGCGAGAGCTTTCTGACGTGGCCAGAAAGGTAAATATAACATGTAATCATCCAAGTAGTTAATTATCATGCATAGACTAGTAATAATAAACGACATATAAAGTGTTAGAAGAGGTTATCAAATTAAAGTTGTTTATATTTGCTCCTCTAATTTGTCCACGTTTATATAGATATAGTACATCCTTCTATAATTTGGTCCTGTTGTAATAATTTCTTGTTACCAAAATTACTCTATATTTTTTTATCCATATTTGTAGTTTGTCCCCTTGCATCACATCTCCATGTTTATTTAATATGTGTTTAGTTGAAATTTTAGCTCAAACTATGTGTTTGACGTCAAATATGTATGCATATGTGATGTAAATGATGCCACGCATAATGCATGTGTGTCTTGAGTCAGTTTTTTAAATATGAATGATGGTAGAAATTTATAATTTAGAAGCACACATATAAATACTTTGGGATATTTCTGTAAAAATGGCAGATAATTTAGATGCAAATATGGAGGGTTAATTTATGCTAATTTTGAGGCTTCTTTAATTAGTTTTCATCATGTTGTTGTTAAGATTACTTTAGGTTATTTTTAATAGTGACGACTGAGGTGGCTATTTTAGGTATAAATTTGAGAGTTACTTCAAATTATATTTGTAATGGTATATGTGGCTAAATTAAATGAAGGTTGGAGAGTTAGCAGTGGTGGGTGATTGTGATTGCGATTGTAGTCTGTTGTGAATAGGTCCAATGGCTAATATCTCGACTGTGATTGCAGTCTGTTGAATTGATCACTGTTTGTTTCTAATTTTTGTGAGAGAACTTTTATAATTTATTTTTGGGAGCACGACTTTTGAATATTAACATGGATGTAATACTATTCCATCAAGCCATGTTGCCGCACGAGTCAACAATTTTAATAGATTATAAGTATTAGATATTTATGTATAAATTTATGGTGCGCGATTAATCAAACTGTCCTTCTTTGCTTTCTCTTATTTGTTCATATTCTAACATAATACTCATATGGATACTTTCTTAGTTGTATTCGCTTGTGATATATAGACTTTAGTTACCAAGTGCTCTATATAATTTTCTATCGCAATTTATAATTATCCACTTTGCATCACATCTTGATGTGTGTTCGGCATATGTTTAGTTGAAATTATCTCTCATATGTTCATACATATTCCAATATAATACTCTTAAATACTTTCTTTTCTTTTATCATGCTGTGATAGGCATTAACTACAATTACATCATATATTTTACCATCCTTATTCATTCTTTCCCCACTTTGCATCGCACTTCTATGTGTATTTGACTTGTGTTAAGTTGATACTCTCTCATGTGTTCGTATTATAATCACTGTTTTCATAAACACTAAATGATAGAGAGTCGGTCACCCGCTGTTTAGCCATTATTCAGGCTAAACGGTCAAAAATGGCATTTTAAATGAAATAAACGGTTGATTAAATGGAAAGAAAATGGGGAACAACCATGCAGCATTTAAATGATGCTTAAATGGGCTAAATGACTATTTAGCCTAATTATAATAGAATACAAATATAGCTGCTTTCTTATCTTTATCTTCTTGTGGTAGACTTATATAGTTTGTCACCCCATTAATATTTTCCACCTTTGCATAGCATTATTCTATGTGTACTCGACACGCATTTAGTTAAAACCTTAGCTTTAACTATGTATCTGGTTTCGAAATCAACATGCTTATATGTGTGTCATGCATAACTTGAGTTGATTTTTTCTATATTTACGGATTTTGTAATGATGGATGTAGGTAATTTAGATTTATGGTTTACATTATGTTGTTTCTAATAGTAGAGGTGGTACATGCATATTTAGGGATTATTTTATATTATTTTTTATATTGGCTGGTACTTTAGATTAAGATTAATGCTCACTTTAAGTTTTACATAATAATGGCAGGTAGGTAATTTAGTTAGACCATTTTATAATGATAGGTGTGGGGTAGTGTTTTAGAAGACAGAACAAACGTAATAGCTATTATTGTTAATAATGATGATTAGATCGAGTATGCCGAATGACCGAACATATGGATGGATATATATTTCCGGTTGTCGTATGAATTTTTAAGCTTTACTTTTTATTAGCCTATAAAATTAACGCATGGAATACATATAGAGTTAGTAATATAAATGGTCCACCTCTTGCTGATAGATTTTATTGTATACGTAGGTACCAGATCATCCTTGGCTTGGGATCCGCGCTACGGTATCTCCATCAGGAGTGGGAGCAGTGCGTGGTGCACGGCGACATCAAGCCCAGCAACATCATGCTGGAAGAGTCCCTCGGCACCAGGCTTGGCGACCACGGCGCGTGGTGGCACACCACCCGGGCCGTGATGGGCACCGCGGGGTACATCGACCCAGAGTTTGTCAACACGCACCACCCGAGCACCTACTCCGATGTCTACAGCTTCGGTATCGTCCTCCTCGAGATTGTCTCCGGCCGGTGCCCTGTGATCCTGCTGGAAGGCGGAGCGCACTTCATCCTGGTCAAGTGGATGTGGGGCCTGTACGGCCGGAATGCAATCCTCGACGCGGCGGACGAGCGACTGAGGTCCGGCGGCAACGAAGCCGATGACAGGTGCATGGAGAGGGTGCTCATCGTCGGGCTGTGGTGCGCCCACCCTGACCCGAGCGAGCGCCCGTCGATCGCGCAGGCTATGCATGTCCTGCAGTCGGAGAACGCTAGGCTTCCGGCGCTCACGCCGCAGATGTACAGGACGGTGTCGGAGTTTGCCGTCACTGGATGTGCTATCGGCGCCTTGTCCGTTCAGGGCTCCTCTTCCACGACCATGACAACCGCCGGCCACTCCAAGGTCTCTTCCGAGTTGGCGTCCTCGGCCTTGCTCCGGGATTCAAAAGAGTTGGCTTGATTTAATTTCATCACTGTTGTATGGGCTGCCTCTGGTCTATGGGCGGCTGTGTGTGTTTTATATTGACTGTAAAATTACTTTGTTCACATAATCACATTCATCACTGTTGTACTACTTCACTTAAAAACAATCATCGGTTGTAGTTCTTCACTTAAAGCAATCATGTGTTTTTACATTCAACACAGAGTATCATTAAGGTGTTGTTTGGAAAGGCTTAAATTCTAGGAAAAGTCAGCTTTACTCCAGCTACCACAACAACAGCTGCTTGGCAGAGAAGTTTGAGCGAGGAGAAGCTTACCGTTTGGCACATCAGTTTTTCACTTTTTCCTTACCTCCCTACGGAGGCTTCCATGGCTGGATCTCGGCAATGAGGGCGTGTTTGGATGGTGCCTGGCTGGCAGCTGCTGGTCCAGGCAGCGATCGTGACCTCAGGCCGATGAAATCGTGCTCCTGGGATTGCTTGCCTATGCCCGGCAGGTTTTCAGTCTTGCAAGCAAACATGCCTTCCAAATATAGTTTAAATAGTTTTCAAATTGTGTTCAAAAGTTTGAAAACTTAAATGGTTTAAAATAAGTTTGTGAAAAAATCTAAAAACCCCTATTTCTGTTTGGTTCAAAACCCTTCGAAATCCAACTCAAGACCCCATCCATTTTCCCTTCTTTTCATTTTCTCTAATTTCCATCTGCGTGTACCCATTTTCCTTGCTGGCCATCAGCCTAATACAACCTCTTGGCCAGCCCACTCCCACCTCCTCTCCCTATAACACCGACCTGTAGGGACCACCGAACATCTTTCTCCTCCCAATGTTCCCCTTCCTCCCATGCGTGCAACCGAGATCAAGCTCAAGCTCAAGCATGCCATGGCCATCTTGGACCTTTCACTCCCACACATTCTTGATCATTCACTACCATGCATTAACGCCCAGCCTTAATTCACTCCTCTCTTCACACCCCTCTGTTACTCCTCTACCCTGTTGTAACGGCTGCCATTAACGATATTTACTAAAGCTCCATCACTGGCCAGTCCCGTCCCTTTCCTCTCCTATAAAATGCCTCTGATCTTCGCATGCTCGAGCTGCAACTACCCCACATACTCTTTCCCTCTACACCTTCGAAGCCATATTGCCACCACAAACCACCATGGCATGGTCAAGCTTAAGGCTACACCTCCTTGCATAAGCCACCTCTCACTCCACTTCAACCTTCGTTGGATTCGCAAGGGAGAGATACATCCACAACATTGCTCCCTGTCATGAATCCATGCCCGCAACACCATTTCCCAACCTTGCCGGAGTACCCTGCCACCTCCCATCCTCCCTCTTTGACGGTCAGCCACCTTCGGCTCATCGTGGTCATCCCATCTAACGCGCTAGGTGCTGAGGTGTTGATGATGGTGGTGGTCGATGATGTTGATCAAGGGCACCCTATGCCTTCTTATATAGTCAGGAGATAGGATTACAAGGTAAGCTTGGTTTCCTAATTTGTTACAAAAAGATCTAGTCAGATCTTTACAATTCAGGGGACATGGACATGCTGATATCCCCTAAGTCGATCTACGCCTTGTCCATGAGATATCCTTGCCCGGTTAGGACTTCCGAGTTGTCGGACTGGGCCACCACAGTTGGTGGGGTGTTTTCCTTCCCAGTGATGATATAGGGGCATATTGTCAACACGTGGCCGTTCTCTCATCTTCAAGGCGTTTTGGTCTAGGCCTAAGAGCTTGTGGTGTTCTTTTAATATGAAGGTCTAGTTTGCAGGTTTAATTCTTTAGAGGAACCTTTGGTTGTAAGTCATGCTTTTGTTTTTGCGGATGTTTGTCTATGGCTCTTCTTTTTGTCATGGGTGGTTGGTTGTTTCTCTGGTACGGGTTGTGTAAGCAATCTAATTAAGTTTTTTGCCCATTGTCATTGTTGCTATTTTTGCCGTTGTAAACTCTTCCTCCTTCTCAATTTATACCGTGGTAAACACATTATTAAGAAATTAATAGTCCTATTTTAGAGCCCTAAAGGTCAAATTGGACTATACTGATTATTTTTCTTTTTCCTGGGAAAGCATATTTGTATTTATTCATCATTGAGTTAATCAATACTAAGCCACCCTAACTGACAAGTGTTTTTCTTTTCATCTACGAAGTCTTTTCTTAGTTCTCTCCTCTAATTTCATATCTTTGTTGCCTAACTTAGCACTCAACTCAAAGCATGGATCTTGAAGAACGATAGATGGACCACACGTTGCCTGAACAAAACAACAAATTCAGGCGAAACGTTGAATAATTAAGGTGCATGTGAAGATAGGGGGAAAGACAAAAGGAAAAAGAAAAGAAGAGGGTGGCCAGTGCCCAGTGGCCACAACTTTGGCTGGTAGTGTGTTGTTGTCACAACCGGAAGGAGCAGGGTTTCTCACGAAGCTATTCAGTACAGTCTGCTTTTGGGTAGAGGTTCTTGTCTGATCGTGTGACGACGGAGGGGCGTGCACCAATGATCACCATCAACAGGCAACGAAGGGTGGTTGGGTTTGAAGATCACATTAAACCTAGCAAAGGATCATACCCCCGTTCCTTATTTGTAGGAAGTTTTGTGTATACTACTATATGCTGGAATTTATATATATTTGATGAATTGACAAAGACAAGATCGATGAGACAAATCATCTCTACTTTACGCGATAAACTAGTAAGGTGGCCCATGTAAATAATATGGGTATATATCTTTTTCATCAATTTATTTTTTACTCAAAAATATTTTTTAAATAACTTTGTTTATTTTATTGTAATTTCCTCTCTGCATCTACCTCCACTGCATCCATCGGTATGAAGTCTGAACTTACATAGCTATTATTGAATATTGACTATTTCGCTGGTTTAAAGCTATCGTCGTCTCTCTCTCTCTCTCTCTCTCTCTTCCTTTTTTCACTAATATCTCATGATTGTACAATTTTTTAATGAGGCCAATTAACCTTTAGTTTTCTTTTGAGTTTTGATGAGCTCCGTTCATCAATAAAATTACCGTCCAAGTTCTCTTACAAATTAATATCCTTTGGCCCTCATATATACATTTAAATTTTCGATCATATTATGCTTTCTCTTGCGAATTCATACTTATCCTATTTTACCCTAAAACATCACTAGATTCTTTTTTTTTGCAACTAACATCACTAGATTCATGATGATCTAGCTCATGTCTACTTTGCAACTATTACTAACGTCAATAAGCTGCTGATCTCTCGAGCAGTCGAGCCTTCCACCCATGCAACTCTATCCTAATATCGATCATGCTGTCACCACATTTGTTTCCATTTGACTAACTTCTCACCAAGAACAAATGTGAATGGCTTGCTGCTCGTGACTAGGGGTGGAGCCAAGAAAGAGCAATGAAGAGTGCTATGCAAATGGAGATATGCTTGGGAGGGTGGTGAGCCTTTGTTGATGGCATGAGTTCGAGCCGTTACTTAATAAAGTTAGCAGACATTCTTGGGGTTGAAATAGTGCCACAACTCCAAGTGGCGGTCCTAGCTCTATCCCTGCTCGCGACCCTCTCAAGCATGCACATTAGGTAACCAATAGATCAATTGCAAGATTCAAAAGCTGTTATTCATGTTGTGATTTAATTAGATATAATCTCAGCAACTGAAATATGTTCCTCTCCTAGGTCACTGCCATGAAAACACTCAGAAAAGAGTCATGACAGTTAGAATTGACACATTTTGTTTGATTGTTTTTGCTTTTATTGACGTAAATGGTGATGCCAAAACTTTCCAACCACGAAAAAGGGGGAATGAGCAACTTGGCAACTTATAGGTTCGGTGATAGGACAAGCTAAGATGGTGAGGCATAGAACACGCCAGGGGAAGGAGTGGTGGGGACCTGAAGTGGTTTGTTTTCCATAGGCATGCCAATGGCATGAATGTCTAGTTTGGATATATCTTGTGCAGGTGTGATCCCAACATAGATGTTCCTTATGGGTTGTTTGTGCATACCATAGCAAAATCTACTTGTGATGATTAATCAAATTCTACAATGCCCTATCTTATCTTTTTCCACTTATATTTGTTATACCTATATTGGATTTTTCATTTATTTTCTTTTCTATATCAGGCTAAATGTGGTATTTTTTAGTGCGTGAAAGATATGAATTGCTGAGCTTCCGCCTTGGGCTATTAAGGCAATTGATAAAATCAGAAGAGCGTTCCTTTGGAGAGGCAGAAAAGAAGCTAATGGAGGACACTGCCTCATCGCTTGGCCCAAAGTTTGTCGATCTAAAGAACTTGGGGGCCTGGGAATTGCGGACCTAAAATCCCTAGGTTTTGCACTCAGAGCTAGGTGGCCATGGCTGAGAAAATCTGAACCAAGTAAACCTTGGGCAAGTCTGCCATTTCAAGTGAGCAAGGAGGTGGATGGCCTCATCTCTATGGCAGTGTATACCGATGTAGGAAACGGAGCTAGCACTCTGTTCTGGAAGGATAGATGGCTGGAGGGGAAAAATATTGAGGAAGTAGCGCCTAAGATCCTTAGTTTGGTCTCTAAAAGAATAATAGGCAGGCGTACAGTAGCGGAGGCCTTGACTGATGAGAAATGGATCGAGGACATCCGAGTGGGAGTACCTGTGGAAGCTCTGATGGAATATCTGGAATTGTGGGATAAATTATCTAATATTGAGCTGCAGGATGGGGCACAGGACAGACACATTTGGAGGCTTTCGGCTTCAGGAAAATACACAGCGAAGTCTGCCTATGATGTATTTTTTCAGGGCGCCATATACTTCAGGCCATATGAGAGAATATGGAAGTCATGGGCTCCTCCCAAATGCCGCTCTTTCATGTGGCTGGTGGCTCATAAACGGTGCTGGACAGCTGACAGGCTTGCTCGGAGAGGACTTCCTCACCCGGCCAAATGTCTACTCTGTGACCAAGAACAAGAAAACATTGATCACCTCCTAGTTGGTTGTGTGTTTGCCAGACAATTCTGGTTTGCCCTCTTGCAGCGCTTCGGACTCTCTTCACTCACGCCTCAACCCGAGGATTCAGCTTGGGAGGATTGGTGGGAGAAGGCAGAGGCGGCCACCACTGGAGATGTGAGAAAAGGATTAAACTCCATTATCATCCTTGGAGCCTGGAGCATCTGGAAGCACCGGAATGACTGTGTCTTCAATGGGGTGGCACCTAACATTAACACAGCCCTTAGTATAGCTAGGGATGATGCCCATTGGTGGTGTTTGGCAGGAGCCAAGGGTCTGTCCTTGCTCACTGCTAGGGGTGCTTAGTTAGTTAGCATGCTTGGTCGCTGTACTCTCAGACTCAGGTGATGTAGCTTTAGAAATCAGGGAAGGTGTGGGGGTGAGTGTTTTTGGGTCTATGTATGACTCCTTATTCTTCTACTAATACAAATGATACGCAGCTCTCCTGCGTGTTCGAGAAAAAAAAAAAAAAAGATATGAATTGCTCTTAACTTTAATATGCTAACTTTAACTTTTATTTAGGTACCAATTTAACTTACTATTTTTTCTCTACTTTTCAATGTAAAATTTAGCTATTTGCAAATATATGGACTATTCATTTAGGTATTTAGTTTTCCCAATTCATTT